>NW_010412257.1:49006-88146 GCF_000710305.1 Buceros rhinoceros silvestris
TTACCCCTCTTTGGCATCCACTGGTTTTTTTTTTTTTTTTTTTTTTTTTTTTTTTTTTTTTTAAAGGCTTAGAAATACACCAGCTGTATGGAGTGTGAAGAGGCAGGGTTGGGTGCTTCTGGCCAGCCAGATGTGAGGCAATTATTGGAAGCTGTTCTGACTCAGAGTGAAGGGATTCAATTTAAAATACCTGGGAGAAACTCTGAAACAAGGTTTGTCTTTCAGAGGAAAAGGTTTTCTAGAGTGAAATCCTACTGTGGGGATAGTTGGGCTCTTAAAGATGATCTCAGGCTAGGCATCACTATTTCAGCCCAGTATGACAGAGTTAAATGTAAAGTTCTGTGGAAAAGGCTTGAATTCAACCTTATGTATGATGCCACATAAGTTCTGAGATGCTAAAAAAGGCCAGATACTGAAATGTCACCTAAAATAATATTGCCATTGTGTTTAAAATGCAAAGTAGTTTCTTGTACAGGAGGGTTGTTTCTAAATTAAAAAAAAAAAAGCTTCGCTAATGATATAATAAATGGCATGAAATAAGTAAATAATTTTACCATCCGTATTAAAAAGAGAATACCAAGATAAAAAGTGTTTGGAACAGAACTAATGGGACTCTTGAGAGATCTAAAGCATGGACAGGAAACCAATGAGATTTAACATGGGAAAATGTAGTCTATTGCACCTGTGATGTAATAATTCATAATCCAACACACAGATTTACAAGAAAAAGAAAATAAACTCAAGTCTTTTAATGATCCTTCTCAATAACCACCCTGACCTCTGGTGTATCAACTGCTCCACCAGTTTGGTGTCATCTACAGACTTGACAAAGCATATTTCTCTTTCCACAATGAGGTATCATAGTTTGTAAACGTAGCTGGTGGAGCTTGCCTTCCAGACACTCATACAGATTCCATACTGAGAGAGTATCCAGTTTCTGTTGCTGAACTGCAAAAGCCTATTCGTATGCCATCCTTTGTTTGGAGTCTTACTAATGAGGACTGCTAGATTTTAGAATAGAAGAGCGTAGTTCAGTTGGAAGGGACCTGCAATGATCATCTAGTCCAACTGCCTGACCTAAAGTTAAAGAACATTATCAAGGGCGTTATCCAAATGCCTCTTATACACTGACAGGCTTGGGGCACTGACCACCTCTCTAGGAAGCCTGTTCCAATGTTTGACCACCCTCATGGGAAAGAAGTGTTTCCTAATGTTAATTCTGAACTTCCTCTGATGAAGCTTTGAACCATCCCTACGTGTCCTCAGGAAGCTGTAGAAAACAATGAGGTCACCTCTCCTTAGCTGCCCCTCATAGGGTGTGCCTTTCAGGCATTTCACCAGCTTTGTTGCCCTCCTCTGGATGCATTCAAGGACCTTCATGGCATTCTTCAATAGTGGGGCTAGGACCTGCACACAGCACTCAAGGTGAGGCCACACCAACACCAAACACAGCAGGATAACCACTTGTCTTGTCCAGCTGGTTACGCTGTGTGATGCACCCCAGGTTGTGGTTTGCTGCCCTGGCTGGCAGGGCACTGCTGACATATTGAGCCTGCTGTTGACCAGACACCAGAATACTTTCTTCCAAACGCTCAGCCACTTCTTTTGAAGTTCTCTTTTGCTTCTTGCTTTCTTATTCCATAAATGGAGTATTCCTATGTGCCTAAATATAGGATTCCACCTCTGCTATTTCCTGCACAAAAGACAAGAAAAGTATCTTGTTATATAGTATTATCATCTTGTGGAAACCGGCCACTTCACAGCTCTGAGTTGCTGAATGTATGAACTTCTTTCTTTCTTTTAGCATTGCATTCTCAGAGTAAAGTCACTGTTGCATGATGGATTACATTAGATAATAATGATGTGGCCGAAGTATACAGGAAATTAAAAGAACTATTTGGCATAAACATGAGTCATACAAATTATTTAAAATTTGTGTAGCACATGCCAACATCCTTTTTTATAACTGCTCTCTACTGAATTATCTTCATATTCTTGTCACTGTTTTTCATATCATAAAATTTTGGATGTTTCTATGTTTAAGTTGACCAAGAGAAGAAATTATATATTTCAGGTATGTTTCAAAGCAACATTGTCAATGGGCAGGGGGATTTTAAAGAAGCCCAAAGTACTATGTTGGTTTACCCCAGTCAGAAGCACGAGGCTTATGGTTTGTGGAATGAGAGTATATTTTTAATGAAAACTATATCTCATTATGTTTAACTGTTCGTGAAAGCAATCTGGTTAGTTGTATATGAAGAACTCCTCTTTTCCTAGATATGTTTACAGTGGCTAATCTGCTGACTAAGTGCTTGTGGAAGCTGCTAAAGGGGCTTCTCGTACAAGCTGAAAATTGTTTCCATTATCCTGTGGGTTTTGTGCTGCCAAAGAACTGGCTTTGTGTATGGCAAACTTTTAGTTATTTTTAGCAGGAGTGCACATTCAGTAATAACATATTTAATGCATGTTTTTATTAATAATTTGCCTGCAGGAGACTCCAGTTACACATCCACTAGGATTAAATCTGACTGTGTCTCCCTCCACAGAACTGGCCATAGCTGTGCTATTAGAGTATTGCCTTCCAGCAACTTTTTAATGGAGCCACTAGTAGTTCTATTTGAAGTGAGTAAAAGGAAGAACAAACGGGTCCATTTTTTTCCAGATACAGTTCTCTTGGCCAGCTCAAGAGACAGGAAGATTTATTAGGCAATACAAAATCCAGGTCTGGCAAGTCAAGAAAATTCCCATTGGTTTTGAATCATCCTTAGTCTCTGTTATTCTTTTAATCATTCTGTTAATAATTGATTTATTTTAGTGGAGTTTTCAGTCAAAACTTGTAAATGTTTTTCCTGAAGACAATTACTTTGTACAGTGTTATGTAACTTTTTTGTGCACATCTAAAAGTTTAGATTTCTCTGTGTTCTGTTATTTATTTTCTTTTTCTTTTAAAGTTTTGCCTTGTACTCCAGTAATCTCATTCTTTCCATCCAGCTCTATCTTTGCTTGACAATTGCAGAAATGATGTTACAAGAAGGAAGAAAAATGGAAAGTTAGTTGGATTTTGACAAGAATGGACCAACCAATATAATAATTAATTTATTTTCTTTTGCCATAAATATGTCAAATTTTGAAAAGTATTTGACTGCTGCCAAAGCTAGACTGGTATTAAAAACTCGTTATATCAGCTTGCACCTTCAGAAAGAAGTTCAGGTGAACTTTTATTCTAAAAGTTTCTAAACTTTAGGAACACTGTTTCTAAACAGTGCTTTCTTGTTAGGTCTCATATTAATGAAATATTTTACACTATTTTTACAGTTGCTTGTAATTTTTCATTCAAAACCAGTTTTCTGTTAAATTTAGGAAGATGTTTCCCTGCTTGAGTTCTTATTGTTATGGATTTTTTTTAACTTTTCTTTTTCCATTTCATTCCTAGCAGGAATGAAAAAGAATTTTACAAGCAGGAAAAAAAAAAGAATTTTTATGGTGAGGTTTGATTAATTTGCTGCAATGTGAACAATTCCCTTTTAGCTTTGCTTCTGGAGTCTATGACTGGAAAAATAAGAATTTGTAGGTCTTTCACATTCAGTTTATAAATGCATTGGAAGATTATGACCTATGGTGTGTCTGCCATTTTTTCCACTTTTCATCACTCAGGAAAGTTTAAAACGACCCTGAAACTACAACCTTATTCTTGGTTTTTACAACATATGTTATCCATATGCTGGAATTACCTTTTTATTTGTTTATTTATGCTGGAGTGATGCTTCAATAAGGAATGTACCTCCATTTCCCTTTATTTGTTTGATTTCCTTGAAAAATAAAACTGCATTTTGATAGTAGCAGCAGAGGGATTATTGGAGACTGATTTTGAGTGATATGGGTAATGGTGCTATAGCCTTCCACAGTCAACAGAGTAGCACTGCATTGGGGGAATGCATACCAGAAGTTACAGCGCTAAAAGACTACCTTACAGAACAGTCTCTTTTTGTTGTGGCACCTTACCCACCGTTTGGTGAGAGACAGACAGGAACCCATGCAGTCAAAACAGACCAGCATCAATAGCAGCAAACAGCTGGCAACATCTGCAGGCAGAGAGTGGGAATCTGTTGATGTGGCTGTTCAGATACTTCGTACAACAGGGAGTTTGATTACCTTTCCTTTCCCACTTCACAATCAACTTCAAATTTCTTTTTTTTTTCCCCCCATCAGTAGTAATCTATATTAAAAATCCCACTTTTCTAAGCATGCCTTTGGAGAAACTTTCAGTCTTTCCCAAAGTCAGACCATGTTCCTAACGTTGTAAGGCCAAAAGAGCACAGAGGTGCTATCCACAGGCATGCAAGCCAAGTGTACCAGCTGGCAAGTGACAGTTCTAACTTCCAAGTTTAAGCTGTACGCTGCTCTGTGTCCTTGCTCGCAGTCCCTTTATCAACACTTCATTCTCATGGGGCAGACTCTCTAACTTTCCCAGAATGGTGTGATCAGTGGAATTTGACAGCTGCGCCTTTAATAACTGCTATGAAGCTGACCGCTGAGCTCCTGGCTTCCTGTTCATCCGGTGTTGGTCAGAAAGGTCAGGCTGAGCATGTGGAGAACCCTACTTCATGTACTTGAACAACTGGCATTAATTGGCTCTTTCCAGTACAACAGATCAAATACAGATACATGCATAGCCCTTCAGATATTCCTAATTTTAATTAACATTTTTATGAGTGATAGGTCATTGAATTTCTGTTATTAATTAGCTGAAGAGCATCTGTTGTGAATGCTGCTATGTGTTTGGCAAAAGGTGGAAAACGTGCAGAGAGAAGAGGAATCTAGGTAAACAGTGCACCAAGATACCAAGTTTTTGTCAAGTTTAATCTTTGATGAATTTACCCAAGATACAGAAAAATATTTGGCTGATTGTGGACTTATTGACTGTACCCTATAGTACACGGTTGTTTATTGGATGAATATACAAGTGAAATAAAACCGTTTGCATAAAAACAAATGGATTTATGGATCTTGATTCTTCTTGTGTAAGCAGAATACCTTTTCGTCTGATAGCCTAATGTTGCTGGTGTTGATCAGACCATCCCAATTTAGTGGCTGAGCTCAAGGGACAATGGATGGGGGATGTAATGGATAAGACCCTTTCTCAAACTCTTGCCCTGTTCTCGGCTTTCTGCTGCTGTTCTCCTTCTTTTGACATTTAAAAATATTTGAGAAGCTGGTACAACAAGGTGTCTTGCTACACTTTGTATTGAAGAGACGAGTAGAATGTTATAGGAAGCAAATACTCTCCTGTAGAATTCCTAAATTTCCCTGAACAGTTTGTGTCATTTTCTGTAACTAGCATTTGTAATGTGAGGTGGTGGAGCACGGGGCACGTGGTGCCTTGAGTAGTTTGCCTGTGTTCCAGTGGTGTGAAACCTGTATTCAGGAAATTACCTTTACTCTAGGTGAAAACGGGAGTGGGAGGGTGAGAAGGCCTGCCCTGCAAGTAACTTGTTGCCAAAGTACAGGAAAATGACCATACATGTAGGAAACTATATTATCCCTACTTTGAGTTTTCTAGAGGTTTTCTGTTTGGTTTGTTCGCCTTGTTTTTTTTTTAATGAACTCATCAGCCCTTGATCCTAAGGCTATAAGAACAGATTTCACAAGTAATAATTTGGGCACATAACCTCCCTTCCATTTAAATCTCTTATTTAATCTTTTATCTAACTCTTTGTTATGTTTAGCTTGTTTCTTTTGTTTCTTTTTTAATAGTCTTGAAAATAGCTTCCTTTGTGGTTTTGTTTGATTCTCATATGAAAAGGTTAAATATTCAGAGGAGGATGTAGAAAACGTGGCCATAAGTTGCTGGCTTTTTTGCCAGGGATTGATTTTTATTGAGAAATAATCCTTCTGTTTTTACTCCATATATATCAGGGCTTACTTCTAATCTTAGAGTCCAAAGCCTCTAAAATTGCTTTAGATTTATATTTTAATTTTCTTTTGCAGATTGACATGGCCTTCTAACATCTGATTCAATATTACTTAAATTGTAGTTTTAACATTAAACATCTGAGAAAGATGAGTTGAGATGATCAGAGTAATATTTATTCCTAAATAAAAAAAAATGTCAGTGACATTATTTTCATTCGCTGAATTGTCCTTGCTTGCAGGTCTTGTTACTATCACCAAGTAAGGAGGAGGGAACAAGGAGAAGCTGCGTTAGGAGCAAAGGTGGATAACTGATGCTGTTGTGGTGATTATTGTGTACTGCATTAATCTGGGAATGAGCCTAATTAAAACCACAGAATTGTAACAGATACAAATTAAGATATCTCTGAGTGAAATCCAAGTTTGTGACCCTTAAAACCATAGCAGCAGATTTCCTGCTGTCTTAGACTCAGCAAACTTCTCTCACTCCTTTGCATTTCCTTCCCTGTTGCAGCTGAAAGTATAACATCTTTCTGCTTCTCACCTAGGATGTACACTAAATTATATGACCAAACTAAAGGATTTTCTCTCCTTCTGTTACTTTGGTGTTTGGTTTTTCTTTTTATTTCTTCTCTCTCATGAAATACATGAGCATCCCCGAATACTGAGTACCAACCTGGAGCTGCAGTTTGCATCATATAATTCTTTTACAGATTCCAAACTGGGTTGCAATAACACTGTACCCCGTGCTGCTTGGGTACGTAGGGTCTGAGTGTACGTAGGATGAATAGAATCCTCCCTGCTGAGCAAAATAACGTATGGTCTACCCAACCGTGATAGAAAAATGTAAATACCACTAAAGTGCAGTGAATGTGCTGCTACATGGTTTGGCATCTTTTCTTTTAAGGTAACCTTTTCCAGTTATGAGTTGAGTCGTGTCTGCTTGGCGTCCACTGAGAAGATTCCTTTTCTTTGGTGGTTTTGGTTTAGTTTTTGGTTTGTTTATTTGTTTGGGTTTTTTGTTTGTTTTTTTTCTGACTTTAGAGAAACAGTCCCAGTGATGTAAAATGCTTGTCAACAGAACTGGCCACATCCTGGCCCTACCATCAAACATGAGGAAGCCTATTTAGAAAAACACTAAATAAAAGGTAAACTTTTGAATCTTTAATTCAGCTTAATCATAGTCAGTGCATTTTGTCTCTTCAGCAACCTGCTAAATAATCTCAAACTTCTCTTGATTTTTGCAGTTACTTGCAAAAATTACATTTCTTTGTCTTGAAGTCACAGCTCATGTATCTCCTTTTCCCAGCATCATGAAGGAACAAGACAGAGCAGACAAAAAAAAAAAAGGTAATATTTAGTGCCTCACTTTGTGCTGTTTCCTGAGTCGGTTCATAAATTAGTTATCTCTATCGCATGGCTATAAAACAAGGAAAAGATTGGAGATTAAATTATATGCTCATAGAATATTGCACTAAATAATCTTTGAGTAACAAAGATTTATAGAGAATTCATTATGGTTTTGAGGATTGTGTCTTCCATTCTTCTATATTCTTGCTGCATTCCTGTTGGTGTTTTTAAATTTTCTGTAACTATGTACACTTTAAATTTAGAAGAGTTTATAAAGATGATCTAATCAACAATATAATTAATATGTTTTGCTTCCTTTGGAAGAAGGAAGAGACAGCCAGCTTGTCTCGTAAAAGCCAGTGGCCAGTGTTAGCCCATATTTGTTTTCTGACTACTTCTTGTTAGGAATTTCTCTGCTAAGAAGTGGGGGAGGTGGGAGTGGTGGAGGGGTGGGGTGGGTGTGGAGGAGCAAAAATTTCATATTTTTGAAAAATCCTTTTTCAAGTATTTGAAAAATGTTCTTTTCAGATGTTTTGGCACAGAGGCATAATTAGCTTCAACATTCTTTTATTCCTTCTAAAAAATCTCTATTAATGTTTGACTTTCTCTGCACATAGTTTCTGGTAGGCAAGAAGTTCTATCTTTTCTTGTCAGGATTTCCTTGGCTACATGCCGTCTTATGTCAGAGAGAGCTAAAAGTGCTTCCCTTGAAAACCTGGGATCAACAGGTCCTTTTAGAGCTGATTAGGTGAATCTACCAGCCTGATAAATTCACTTATGAAATGTGGCTGATTAAAAATATGTGAGTGCTAATGATGGGGAAGGTATTTTACTGGCTTTGGCTGCATTTTTCATGTTTTCTTATAAGTCTGTTACCTGAATTTTGACAAATAGCTTCTATCTCATCTGGCTTTTCTTTCCAGCCCTTTTGCTGGCTCATGTAGTCAAACCTACCAGCTCAGGCAGGGGCTGCTAGCTCTCTCATCTAATCATTCTCCTTTGAATCTCTCTAAAGAATTATTGTTATGCTTGGTTTTGTACTGTGAGGAAAATAAGGTGTGAAGCTGTGAACTTGCTATCCTTGGATGTTGTCCAAAAATTTCCTCAAAATAGATGTCCCCTTACAGAATGGATTTTTCTCACCTTGTCATGCATGCTTTTACCATTGTGTTACTTAGGTTAAGCAGATGCTATGTCTACAGGGCTACAGCACACGGCTTTCAAACTTGCTCATTGTCTTTCAAATCACTAAATTAATATACACCCTATTCAGCTTTTGAATGTTTGCGACTCTACAAAACACAGTTTTTCTCTAGGCTAGCGATAATTAGATACCTGGTTAATGTGCTCGCTGTATTTACGCATTATTAGGATTTAATCCCAAAGCGACAATGCTGTCTCCGCTGATAAGCAGGATGAAATCCCCATACATATTCTACTCCATTGGCTTTCCTAATCATTTTAAGCCAATTGCTCTGAAGACTTCTGGGTGTAATTCCCATAAAATGCACCATTCCCTGCCCCTTCCCCTCTTTAAATGTGTGGTCGTTATCTTTCTTTTGCAATCTTGGGCACTGCTGACTTGTCCTCTCTCTATCCAGCTTATACTGTGGGAGAGTAGCTGATAAGTTTCCAGTTTCTTGGTCAACCATAGGGGATATGCGTGCCAGAGTACTGACAATGAACGGGCTGCTGCTCCCCAGAGACACTGAGCACCATCTGTGAAGAAATGTTATGGAAGACACTAGTATTTGCATTTTTAAGTTCTGCTTTGGCTGGATTGATAAGGAGACAATGACTCAATTAAAAAAAAAATTGCTGAAGCTAGAGAAGATCAAGGCAGTCATCAGGCCTCTGGAAATACTTTAGAAGCAAAGGTAAGAGTTTGGGTTATTTTCAGATCAGCACACAAGGAATTCTAGAACGACTTTGTTAGTATAAATGCAGCTTTACCGCTGAGTAGCATGTGAATACAACGGGATCAGGAGATGCTTTTATTCACATCTTTAGTTACATTTAAACTTCTGTATCTATACAGTAGTAAATGGTGCGCCAAGACACTGATGTTTTGTATCAGCTCAGTACCTATCGCATCAGTGATAGCGTGACCAGCAGGAGGAGGGAAGAGATTGTCCCCCAGTACTCGGCACTGGTGAGGCCACACCTCAAATACTGTGTGCAGTTTGGGGCCCTCACTACCAGAAGGACATTGAGGTGCTGGAGCTTGTCACAGGAATAACAGTGAAGCTGGTGAAGGGTCTAGAGCACAAGTCTTATGAGGAGTTTACCAAAAGCACCTCAACATTTACTAAACGACCTATGTCATCAGCTTGAGTGGTGGCTGTGTGTGAGGTCTTTTTGTTCCTCTTATCTGGTTTTAAATAAATAGTGTGAGGGAGACAGACAAGCAGAATTGTCTCACTAAAATATGACTTTTGCAGTTACAGTGTAGTAATTTTTAAACCATGTATCACAGATATTAAAGTAGTGCAGAAGCCTGTACTTGCAGGCAGAACATTATCCATCTGAAAGGAGTGTTTGATTTGAAGAGATTTACAATTACAAAGTATCAAGGTTTAAGAAACTTTAATATAATTAATTATATTTAATTATTTTTAACTTTAATGTAATTAATTATATTTAATTCCTCCAAATGTTTTTTAAGCTCTTAAACAAGGTTCTTCTCAGCAAAAACTTGATAGAAAGGAAGAATTGATAATGTGAGACAGGTGTAAATTTACCAGCAAAGTTAGTTGTTTGGTTAGCAAACTGTTTTAAGTAAAAAGGTTTGGTAGCTCAGAAAAAGACTTTCCTTCATCCACAAATCAAATCTGACTCTATCCCTAGTACTGTCAGAAGGAAACATTTTTGAATGGATTTTTGCTATAGCAACAATTTCTCTTCCCTTCACAGAAGAATTATTATTTTTTTTTTTTTACACTTCATTTTCAGTCAGCACAGGATTCCCAACACTTCGAAGAGGTAGTTGCACAGGAAAGAGAGATGATAAAAGCAGCCTAGGATAGTAACCTATAATGCCCAGGTTAGTAACCTAGAAGTTGGCTGGGATAGTAACCTACAATGCCCGCCCCACACTATCTCAAGAATTTTCACATAGGTGTCCCTAGGCAGAGTGGCTGGTTTCAAGTTGGTCAATTGAGCATTAGAGGATTTTGACTGAGTTTGTAGTATATAAACAAGGAAATTTACTGTTTAGTTCATTTGATATCAATTATTCCTTTGTCTAATATACATTTTTTGGATGAAAGAATGAACCATCAGAAGTTAATATGATAGGCCATGAACTTTACTGGAAAATTGTTCTTCCCAACAGAATATAGTTTATGGCAGATTTCTTCTGCCTGAAAGTTAGAGTTCCTCTGTTTGCCATATATCCCTCAAATTCTTGTCAGTTCTAGGTCTACAAAAGCTAATTGTCAAGTCTTTTTAAAAAATTCTCTTCTTATTGGCAGTAAACCAATGTTGATCCAAAGGCTGCAAGCTGGAACACTTTTACTTTGTGGTTTTAATTTTTTTTTAATACTACAATAAATATTTTATTTTTGTATGCCAGAATAGCAGAAGAGGTAGCAAATATGTGAAATTCAGTTCCTTATTCACACTCTGAGGTCACACAAATAATGATAAACAACCATCTACGTTCTTGTCTAGCAATGCCGTTCAAGTTCATGGTCAAGATGTGCTGATATTACACTTTCTAGGGAACTTTGAGAACTGAAAAGTCATGAGCAATTAATGACTTTGAGAAGATGGAAGAACTGCAGATATTGCTGGAAATTCTTCCAACAGAAGCTCTTACTAGGATATTTAGAGTGACATGTAATACATCATTTTTAGTAAAAGAACATTCTGGCCTGGCTGTCTGAGGAAGTCATGAGGAAGAAGTTTGAAGACAAACATGCCGATGAGACAGAAGGCAACCGTTAATCTGTGATCTGAAGGTCTGCATAATTTTCAACCCCAAAACATTGTTTGAGTTCCAAATAAAAAAATCTATCCCTTTTTTCATTTCCAGTGTTCCTAAGGGTGCACAAATTTTGATATGCTTTCTTCAGATGAAAATTCAAAGTAAAACTGTCGCCACAGATTAACTCTTTTGGCGATAGACTGTTTTGCAGAAGGTGACTCTTGCCATGATTTGTAAACATTGTGTTAAATTGCAAGAATGACAGATAAAACATCTCGTTCTACAGCAACCTTGTGCTGTTGATTAAAAAAAGCAACATTTTGGCAAGTCAGTTGAGCTTCCTGTAATGTGTGTTTGGAAACGACAGCAGGATTTGTCATTACGGGTGATGTCACTGTCTGCTTGAACTCTGTCGATGATCTGTTGACTGTTCAGTCAGTAAAGTGTTTGCTCCACTATATTCCAGAACAGAATATTTCCCAACTTTACAGCAAAAATACACAATGCATGACCTTGCAAAACATTAAGTAAAATCAGATTATTTTTAAGAGACTTCTTTGATATATATTTCCTGTTAAAAATCTGTTTGGTATCTTTAACTGTTTGTACAGTCTGTCTGTACAAAAGGCTTGCTTATGTTCTTGAAGATTCACTGGTGGATTACCAGTGTTTTATTTTCCTCTTTCATGACTGTCTCCAATTTACAATGGGTAAAGGCAAAAAGGTGAAGGAGAGAGAGAAAATTAAAAGGAGTCAGCCAGGAGAAAGAAGAAAATTCTTCCCTCTGACATTCACTTAATTGTTTCCTAAGCAACAATGTGCAAAGATTAATATTGTCAGTACTTAGTTGAAAAATACAGATCATTTTGAAAGAGGGTATGTGCTGTGGCTCAATGAAACTGTGAAACTTTGGGCTGGTGGACAGCCAAAGCCTGTATTTATGGCTTCTTGTGCTTTGGATGCATTTGCAGGTTTTAAGCTCAGCAAAGCAGCATGTGCTTACTTTCAGTATCCAGAAATAGGGTAGCACTTCAGAGATGATGCTGAACTGGGGCTGGGTTTGAGATGACAGTGCAAGTTTTACGATGACCATACAGCTAGTGAAATACAATGTGGAGCCGAACAGGCTGTCGAAAATGCATTGGTGAAGAGGAAGATTTCTTGTAAGACCTGTATTTAAATATAACACTGATAGGATATTTGAGGAGCAGGTAGGTTTTGATTGATATCCCCCATTGTGAGGCCAATGAATTTCAAGGGTAAAGGACTTGTAATTTCAGTAGTAATACTTGCCCCAGCTCATAACCCAAGACTTGTGAGAAAATTGCTCTATTGAGACCTATGATAAAAACTTGAAAACCTTTTTTTTTTCCAATGTTGAAACTAAAATAACTTTGATTTTACTAAAATGGTTTTCCTTTTTCAGTTATTTAAAGAAGTTTCATTTTAATTTTGTCCGCTATAAAAATGAAAATGCCTGACATTTCAAGTTTGAAAAGACACAACTGAGGGTGCAAAACATAATTGAAGTTGAAGATCAGAAATTAGTGTAAATAGGAGCAAAATATCAATAAACTACCGGCAACGGCTATAGTCAATGCTGTATTCCAAATGGTTAATGAACCATCTGGTTTTCTGATCTTGCCCTCTTGGGTTTTTTTTCTTGCTTTGTTTTCATTTACTTTTTGCATACTCATTTCTTCCGAGAAAATGTTCTTCTTCCCTAAATTTTCTGAGAAAAATCCTGAATGTAAAAATAAATCAATGGCACAGCTTTCACTGATGCCTCACTTGACCTTCTGTCCATCCTTACTTGTGATTTCCTGGTATATTTTTGGTTCAGCCTATTTGTGTCTATATAAAAAAGACCTGTTTCTCATGCTGCCTCTGTCAGGGGGATCCTTTCATGTTTGGGCTTGGATTCCAGTCTCAGGGTCACTTACTATGTAGTAGAAACTGTTGCACCTTATTTAATAGTTCTTCCAAGAAACTGCCCATATTTTATTGGCCATTGAAATACTGCATATAGTTTTATGAAAAATCAAACATATGTATTTCTTTAAAGTGATTCTGATGTTTTACAGGTAGTGATTTTGCACAAATCTGACACTGAGAACTTCAGGAAGCTTATATGGAGCATTGTTTTTTGGCTTAAGTTTGCAATGTTGCAATCTTCTCTCTGCACCAGAGCTGTGGTATTGGGGATTTGCTGAGTGGAAGGGTAGTCAAGAGACACTGCTGTTTTCAAGAGACGACTCACCTGATTTTAGCTGAAAATATAAAGGTCATAATTAAGAAATAGTTTCTCTGATGTTTGAGTGATCTGGTTATTGTCTCACTGTGCCTAGTGCCTTACAGCTCCAGAGGGAGACTTGCCCTGGAAAAAGTCTTTAATGGTGAAATCCCTTCTGCCAGTGCTCTGATAAAATCATTAGAAATAAGACATTGCCAGTCATTTGAACCGTACCTTGTTAACTACATATCCCGGTTTGAGCTAAAACTGTTCTGTTACATTTCATGTACAGGCAGGGAATAATTTTTCATATTCAGTGATATTACAGTGTGGGAAAACGATCAGATAAACACATTCGGTGTAACAAGTGTACAAACTAACAGTGAGAATATACAGCAGTCAAAGGCAGGGCTACACCGTCTTGTTTCTAAACTAGATAACCCAATGCTGCGGCGTGGTTATGGTGGCACTGGGTTGAGAATGGCTTGCAACTACTAAACTGATGTGATAAAGTACTCTAACTTCTGGCTTAGGCACACAGAACTTCATCAGACAGTCAGGCTATTTATATCAAACTATCATGTACACGCTTCCTTTAGTAGACCCTTCTAGCCCACCTGCAGCATGCTGTCATATGAAGTGGTGTAGGTTATTTTACATCCTGAAGAAGTAGGAGAAAAACTGTTGATAGCACAGCAGTTACTGTCCTTCCCATTTCTGTCACTCTGCAGAAGTGAACCGCTGACCGCAGCAGCTGAGTCATGAGAACTCGCTCTATGCAGAGCGCTGCATTCTGCAGGAGCTTCTAGCATGCCAGCGCGTGAGGTGTCTTAGTGGTTATCAGGGCCAACACTGGAGTTGTTCATCAGACCGCTGCAACAACCTTCTGTCCTTTTACATTCACATAGGAGAGGAACGCCATACGCACTTTCCTCTATTTAAAGCAGCTGCCCAAGGTTTTACTGTATCTTGGGACACTGATAGGAAGAGAAGAGGGCACTCATGCAGAAGCAGGTTATTTGTATAAAATCTTTGGCTTCTAATCAACTTGCACTTTTATACCTAGAACATTGCTTACAGCTCCTGGCTCTATGCAGGATCACAAAACTGAAAGCAAAGCTGGTTTATTTAGCCTACAGGGCTTTTGTGCCCCCATGCTACTTGCAAGCCAGTCACGATTTGGCCTATAAATTGCTCGGTGCTTTGCACTTTCAGAGGAACGATTAAGGCCACTGTCTACGAATAAGCTATTTGTACTCCACAGTCATCAGCAAAACATTGTTAATAGGTGCTCTAGTGTTTGGCTTTGACTTGCCCTTTGCAAAGTTCATATAGTCTGCCATCTGAATCATAGAGAGCAGATGCTCTGACGTCTGATCTCACTGCTATTTGCCAAAACGGAAAAGATATTAAACACAGGACAACAGCACAGACATACCTGACACTGCCGAGGGTAGGGCATGTCATTTAGCGTTGCTTCTCAAAGATTATCTTTTGGTACGTGACATTGTGAGGATGAGGTGTTAAACGACTATGTTTTTAAGAACAAAACTTATCAAGCCATGAGTGTTCACGAGCCTCTTCTTCGCGCTCTATCAAATGCTGTTTGTCAAACTGATAAATATCAAATATTGATTTGTGTTGTTTTCTTGGCACTCCTCTTGAATTTGTCAAGTTTAATGGATCTTCCCCACAATGTTTCATTTATCATGGAATCCATAGTCATTTTCAAGTGAAATGACAGCTCTTATGATTGAATAGTAACTTCAGCATTAGTCTGGAAAAAATTTGCCTGCTATTGATTAAAGTCAGGTGTCTCTATAATTATGAAAAGTGATCTATCACCCTTCCTTTCTAAATGATGTGTCAATAGTAATCTCAAAGAATACTTTGTTCTTCCTGCATACAGGAAAAGATTTTGTAACTTAAGCACTGGGAACTGAAATTACACAGCTTGATACTGGTGTATGTAACCACTTACCTCTTGGATACTGGTACCTCTTGGCATGGGTTAATAACTACTATTAAGGAAATTATATGAAAAGATTTTGTAGTTTCATTCAATGGAAGTCCTTCGGCAGGAAAAAGACTGCATTTGGCACCCAGGTCACAGCCTTCGTGGTTAGACTGAATAAGCAGGGGGAGCTCCTTCACAAACTGAGAAGTAAACCCTAGTTGCTCTCAGCTTGTAATTTCCAATATCGGGGGTGAAATATTTCTCTAAAGATTCACTTTGTAAAATGAAGGTCTGTTTTTCTAACAGTTGTCAGTGCAGTACACTTAATGAACTTCAATTTCAAAGCAAATACTGTGCGCAAACTTAACTAAACTCGTTCTAAAATGATCCAGAATGTCAGAATGCAGCTGGTTTTGAGCAGACTTGCACGGAGTGATCAGTTTCTTTTTTTAGGAGTGCGTGCTGGAATATACTTCCTCCTCTGCCCCCTGACCTGGCTTTTTTTAAGTGTTAGGACTATTTAGCATAACTTATTATGTTTGAATTTTGAGGGTCTCTATTTGTAGAATTTTCTTTTTAGAGGGAATGCTATCACTATCCTTACTCTGAAATAGATGCCTGAAGTAAGCAATGGGATTATATAATTTCTCAGTAAATTTTTATTTTGAATTTTTCATATACTCTGATACTCTGAAAGAGTCAACATTAATGCAGCTCTGTTAATGCAATGGAGTTTAACGATAAATGGGCAAATGGTTATGAGGAGCTGATTAACTTTCAGAATTGTTTACTATTTTTTATGTTACTCTATATTCTAGTTAGTCATAACTACAATGCACTTACATTTTTTTGTTTGCAGTCTATAGCTGGTGATCGCGTGGTTTTGTTTGTTCTTTGATTCAGAACAAAAGGGAGATTTTTTATTGGTTTGAAATTCTCTTTTTCAGGGGTTTAAAAATGCTGTATTAGAATCTGCCCAAGGATATTCTTGCTCTGATGAAATTTATCTTTGCTAAAATGTGGTTTCTCTCCTTTAGACTTACTCAAGTCTTGGCATGGAGGTGTGACAGTCATCTTAGACAGAGAATATTACAGCAGAGTGGGTGGAACTAAAAGAGAACTGAGTTCGGAGCTTTCGTGTGAATAATGTGTTTGTTGTTCAATCTTTTCAAGTTTTACAAAGTTAACTTCTTTTCTCTTACGTGTCTTTCCACCATACTATTTCTTACTTGCCTTCCTGACTACATCCTTTCCCTCCACCATCTTCTGCATTCCTGTTCTATCCAAAATAACAGATTAACCTTGCACCTCCTGGGAGGTGCAGTCTTCAGGCTCTAGCAGTGGTCAAACCGATACTACAGTCCTGAGCTCTAAAAGTGTCTTTAATGACAGTTTGTCCAAGAGCAAACACTATAAAATGGCAACCAACCAATTGATGCAACAGAGCTGAGAACAAGAAGTGGCTGCCGCATTAAGCCCAATTGTTTAATTTTGTGGTGCCGGTCCTCATATATGGCTGCCCTAGTGGTACGGAAAACAGTAATTCTACAAGAGACAAGAATGTTTAGATTCACCCCTGCTGCATTGAAGTTTTAATCAAAGGTAAAGGAAATGATTAACTTATATGCTGTTATGATAAAATTAACCAATTCATGTTCCGTCCATGTTATGTCGTGTATATTCCATTCACAAATAAATTTCTGGAAGATATCCATGATTGTAATTAAGAAAAAACCTCAGAAGTAATTATGTAACTGTATGGATTTTCAGTATTTTTTATTGCTGTCACTAAGACAACCGTTAGATGGGTTAGAATAGAAGCTTTCACTTACTGCCAGAAACACAACAGTCAATTTTATAGAAAACATTTCCACAGAGGAGTGAAGCTCCTTGGGAGAAAGGGTGAACACTAAGTGCAGTCAGGCACCAATGATATCCTTGCAGGAGCCACAGGTCTTCTCGAGATACACTCAGAAAAGTTTGCTCAGGTATGCATTACCCTAAAATGACACACTCTTTTGATTGCTTCATGGCTGAAACCACCCTTTTAAAACTGCCATGTTACAGCAGCCTTGTGAGCACTCAGAACCATCATCTGATTCTTTGTGGCAGCTGGTGAAAAAGTAGATTTCCAGTAAAACATTTTCTGTTAAAAGGCTCATTTCAGGGCCTCGCCCTGACTTTACAATAGGAGTGACAATTGAGCACCAGAGACAAGAAGGGGGTTGATACACATTGACTCGTTCGGTGCTTTCTTCTTGCTATCTGAAATGCCAACAGCGGAATGATTTATGATGTCTCATAAATAAGAGTCAGTATTGCTACATTTCCCTTTATTTAATTTTTTTTTAATAGATAAATCCTGTGGGTAAGAAACATACTCCCTCTAGAAAGATGAGAGAAGCACACAATTCAGGAACTACTGAAGCTTCATTTACAGTCAAGCTTCCTCTTTGGTCTTTGCATGCCTTTTGTACTTACTTTCAGATCATGACTGGGTCCAGAGTTGTCCACATGTGTGTTCATAAACCTTGGCCAACATGCTGATAAATCTGGCTTAAGATTTGAGCTAGCAGTGAAGCTTGAATTGAGGTACTGCTTGTTGCAGCAGTAAGAACCATGTCTTGGTGTTTCACATGGAGGTACAAGGTCCATAGAGGAACGAGAATTTTAGAGATAATCCTCTAGTGAGAGAGAGGAGAGGAAAGAAAATGTAATTATGGAGAGAACAACAGTGGGAATTCATGGAGGAAATCTAAACAGCTCTCATCACTGTACTTGTCTTTTCTATTCTCCGAGGAAACCTATTGATTCCTGTCTTCTTGTTAAACCTTCCCAATATTTGAAGTGCTTTACAGTAGGGCTGAGACTGCTTGCTAACAGTGTGCAATTAACTCTTCCATATGCTATAAAGTAAACATTGTTTTTTGATTTTCTGCTCTCTCAGTCTAAGATTCACCTCTGATTCAGGTTAGGGTTTTCTGGGGGTGGGGGGAAGATGGGTCTGTGTCTGTGTGTATCACTGCACACATAATGATTTACAGAAACAATAGATTTAGGTATCCTCTACCTATTTACAGAAGTTCAGAGCAGGAAAGAAAAGGAGTTAAGTATGTTTGGGGTTTTTTTTGCCAGACTCATCATTCTTTATAACTATATCTTGGGATCTCATAATCCCGTATATTACGCTGCGGTGATCTGACAGAGATTTTGGCCTAATTTTAAACCAGGATTTATAGTTTACTTTTCAGTGGAATTCTTGGAGATCAAGATATATTCCACATGACAAACTGGAGCTGCTTTCACCTTGTTGATAGTAAGGAACACCCCAAAGAATCTTTAAAAAAAATTTTTTATGCTTGTGCTTTGGAGCTGAGTATGCCCTAAAGATAAAATCAGTCAATTGCAGCCTAAGCATCAATGATTTAAAAAAACAGTGATGTCTTTCAAAAAATCAAAAGCACAGAAACAGTCAGAAACTCACATATTTTCAGTGCCTTTTTGGACCGAACCCAGGGTCACTTCTAATAAGCCATGAAAGCTGTGGGGACCACAGTGCAAGATGGACAAGACTTGAAAGTTAAGAACGAGAAGTACTAGAAAAGAACTCTTAAGGAATGCTGAAAGATGCACATTCAGCTCAGGGCTTCATCTTTTCTGAAGAGGGTAAAAGGTTCCTTGAAAACTTTCATCTAGGTAATAAAGTAATAGAGGGATTTAAATTCTGAGATACCAGTCTTACCTCCTAGTAAGTGTAAGAGTGGCAGAGAAACAATTCTTCATTCAGTTCCACCCTTTATTTGATCAAGTGTGGGAAGGAAGAGTTTAGAGACAGAGACACTGATGAATGGCTTTATTATTAAAATCCTAGTAACTTTTTGCCAGTGATTTAGACACAACTGACCTTTATTTCTAGAAATGTCTTTTACATTAACACTTTAAAAAATGAAGTCGGAATGTTATTTTAATCAAAGATCGTGTACCAAAGTACAGTTTAAGACTAATAGGAAGGTGGGTGGTTTTGATCCACTCCAAGTTGGAGGATTATGCTTGGAAGCTCCATGGCCCTAAGGAAGTATGATACGTAGTTGTTGGTGTGCCTGATATGTTATTGATATAGAAATAACAAGTAATATTACATATTTTATTCAAGTAACTCACCAAACATGTTCTAAATGCTAGTTATTTTATAACTATTTACTTCAGGTTTATTAGCTTACAAAAGTCTCCCTTGCTTTTTCCTGTTGTTAACATGTAATATACAAACTGGCCTATTCGTGTTTAATACATTAAACTGGTGGTATATTACTGGAGTCCATCCAGACTGCTCCAGAAGATACACAAACACATATGTTAGACCTGATTCAGATTATTGTCCACAACTTTCTAATGTCTTGGAAAAATTTTTATCAGGAGCCTGGTGACAAAATTGGCCCACCTTTTCTCAAGTTTCATGGAACTGTGCTATTTTTTGCCATTTGATGGTGGTATGAATACCAGAGAGAAATTCAGCTGTGAATTTGTGGAAGAGAAATGAATTGCGTTCAGAACAAGAACAAAATGTGTTTCCCTTCTTGCTTTGTGCCAGTGGGCAAAAATAAGTACTGCTGCTACTGTGATTGTCTCTCTAGAATGTCAGGCAATTGATGAAGAGCAGATCACAGGGGGAAGAAAACAAACAAACTGCATTACCGTGTTGCAGAGCTCATTGTAGGTTTTATACTGTGTAAGGCTTTTATCTTGCAACTAAGGCTTTGAAGTATGTTTTTTGTTAGAGAAGAGTGAAGTCTGATCAAAACTCTGAGGTCTTGTTAATGTTGTTTGGTAGGTAGCCATTTTGCTAGTGAGTTTATAACCCATTAAACTCCGACATGCCCAGCAGCAAAGGACGATGCTGTTGAACATCTCTGGAGCATGACATGTAAGCAGTTTGATGTATGAACATTTTCATAAACGGTTAACTAGGAAAATATAAATGATACCTTTGTGTCGACTTATAGCCTGCCATCCAAAATATGGGTTAAGAATAACATGCTCTGTGCATTGACATTCAATGACACCAGACCTTTGTAGGTAAATGGGGAATGATGACTGCTTTCTCCTTGGAAGTTGACAGTTTCATTCACACTGGTGGAAACTTAAAAAGGGTAGGAATATAGAGAATCACTGAGTCCAAGAGGGCCATTACATAAGTTGTTGTAGTATCCTGCTCTAGAGTGACAAAACGATGTTTCAGAAGCAGCTGAAAGGATATGGAGCTTGTCTTCCATTTGGCTGTTGAAACAGTGTAAGCACCAATGTGTTCAGCTTCCTTGTACTTGCTGTTAAGCCTCAAGAAAGTTTGAACAGTGAGGGAGTAGGAGAAAAAGATTCATGGAGGTTAACATGGAGGTTTTGTGCTTCTTGCCCTCAGGTGTGGGACTTATCTAGGTAAGGCAGACAAGAAAATACCCAAGGTGGAGGATCAGGCAAGTAGCTTTCCATCGGAAACAACTACACAAAAAATAAAGCAAATAAACACCTGTTCTTCTGTCATTCTTCATTATTCTACGTACTTAGCTTTGCAAACTGGCATCCAGAACTTCTAAGTGTTCTCTGCTGTCTTAAGTAGTTAAGACCTACCTTATTATCTCTGTAGTGTTGGTAGGTCACGATGCAGTTGCTGGTAATGCCAGCTCTCGGGTATGCCCATTAAGTTATCTTAGGAAGAGTGATTATAATGCAAAACCATTCAATTTGCTGTTATGGGCGGGTTTGAAAGCTCAGTATGCTATACAAGTTGGGTTCTGTCGACTGTAATACTTGGTAAAATGAGACAAATCACAAGAGCAATTCTTAAACGCATACAAGATCACAGTGGCTATCATAAAAAATTTCTTCCTTATGTCTAGTCTAAACCTACCCTCTTTTAGTTTAAAGCCCCTTGTTCTATCACAACAGATCTGCTAAGAAGTCTGCCCCCATCTTCCTTATAGGTCCCCTTTAAGTACTGGAAAGTTGCAATAAGGTCTTTCCTGGGCTGAACAACCCTAACTCTCTCAGTCTGTCTTCACAGAGCAGGAGCTCCATCCCCTTGATCAACTTTGTGGTCCTCCTCTGGACCACTCCAATAGGTCCACGTCTTTCTTTTACTGAGGACCCCAGAGCCTGATGGAGGTGAGGTCTCAACAGAGTGGGGTAGAGGGGGAGAATTTCCTCCCTTGACCTGCTGGCCACACTTTTTTTGATGCAGCCCAGGTTACGGTTGGTTTTCTGGGCTGCAAGTGGACATTGTTGCCTCATGTTATGTTTTTCATCCACCAGTATGCCCAAGTCATCCTCTTCAGGCCTGCTCTCAATCCCTTTATCCCCCAGCCTGTGTTGATACTGGGGGTTGCCCCAATCCAATTGCTTATTAGTATACTGGAAAGAGGTCATTTATGTCTGCGAGGTACGTATGTGGGGGTACTGCCCTAATAACCCTTATGCGATCTTGTTTTTCCTTTTTCTTCTTACTCTGAAAGATCTGTCAGCAATTTGAATTTATAGGATTCTAAATTTATGGTATTTAAATTCACTTGAAAATGAAGTGGTTTATTCTGCAAGTCTTTTAATATACCTCTTACTATAATACGGAATATAACTGAGGCTCAAAAAGCAGCCTGCACTTGAAGCATGCTTTTGAATTTAGCTGGAAGTAGCAGGCAAAATGTGTTTAAGCTTCTTGTTTTCTGTGGATCTTCTAATTTTACCCATTCATATTTTCTATGTTGTGGGCGTTGAGGATGCTTGGTTCCAGGTTTACTCCAAGACAGGTTGCAGAAATAGACACTCTAGAATCTAGAGTAACAAGTGCTATTGCCTCTTAAACGGATAAGTAGCTTCAGCACAAGTTGTTATAAATGTCTCTCTGAATCCCTGGCAACACAGTGCTCTTGACTCTGCTAAGCCACGGATCATGCACTAAACCTGGCCATGCAGTGTAAATACGATGGTGTACCATAGTATGGGCTAAGTTGTTTTTCTTATGTTGAAATCCAGTTATAACGGTTTTGTTGTATCAGTGAAAGTTGATGGCTGTCATAAATCGCAGTCCATCAGCGTAGTTCATGAATGTGTTCTTCCTTCATGTATTATGCACAACTCAAATTGTGTGTGTGCATGAATCTAAGGGAAACATTGACTTAAATAGCTCTATTATTCTTCAAATGACTGTGAATATTAATGTTCCTTTCTTCTAAGACCTTAACAAATAAAAAGGGTCTGACTTGGCCTTTGTTTCTGCCACATGCAACAAGTTTCAATAGCTTCATTAACCTATGGAAGATGTTTATAAATTCTCATGCAATTGCTTTGCTCCCTTGCCCCTCATTTGAGTGCACTCTTAATGAGGATTAGCTCATGATTTTATGTTCTGAATGTCGTCTGTTTTAAGTTCTCCTGCCCAGGACTGAAAATAAGAAAAGATTATTTACTTTTCATATAGATAGTTCAAACAGTCCCCTACTCAACATTTGCTCAAAGCTGCTAAAGGTTCCTCTAAACTACCCAACATTTGCTCAAGGCTGCTAAAGATTCTTCTAAACTACCAGTTAATATAATCCCATTCGACCTTGCTGGGCTCTCAGGGATTTTTTTAGTTCTCCCTCCACCCCAAGCCTTTCAGAAAGGTAATCTATGCTATTCTTGTACTCCACAACAGTTTTTTCCAAGTCCCAAGTAGCATATTGCCTGATGAAGTTTTCTTCATGCTTAGCTCTCTGTGGTGGTGGTGGTGGTGTATTTTCTTTTTTAATATATACATATATATTCTGACTTGGACTCCATTTGGTTTATGTCACTGCATTCTCTTCTTATAGCAGTTTGGAAACTGTGTCATTCCATGTCAGACAAGTGTTACTTTTCCATAATCATCTGCCCGTGTCTGTCTGATACTGTCAGTACAGTGGCGTTACCATTGGCTAATTTGAGGTCTTTTAGTAGAATATATCTAAGCTTTATGGCTTAGTTGTTCTTATCTGAGACCCCAATAATAATCATCTCACTTGACAAGACTGTGATTATTTCCTTTTTCCCCTTCAAAACGGGGAACTGGGCCTTCAGGCTTGCATTGATCACAGACATCTTTTGTTCTGTGACCTTCAGTTTCATATACTTTACTGAAAAAAACATAATCCATGTATTCCATTTTGGGTAAAATTCAGCACTGCTTCAGCTATTGACATAAAGTAGATTCAGAGACAGCTTCTTCTGAATATACCAAAAACTGCTAAGAAGACACAAAGTACAAAGGAAATAGTTTATCACATTCTGCAAACCTTCTCTATTCCCAGTGGCGTATGCAAGAGTCGTTTAAGCCTCTAACTGTCCTTCATCATGCTGGGCAACTTTGACTCTGACAGGGCTTTTCATAACATTTTGCTTTTGTTTGGGGTTCTTCCTTGCCTGCAGATTACACAGCTGTTACAGTTGTTCAGAATGCTAGGGAGACCTTATAGCAGCCTTCCAGTACTTAAGGGGGGCCTACAGCAAAGGCAGGGAGGGTCTCTATCAGGGAGTCTAGTGATAGGACAAGGGGTAATAGCCTTAAACTGAAAGAGAGATAGATTTAGATTAGATATAAGAAAGAAATTCTTTACTGTGAGAGTGTTGAGGCACTGGCACATGTTGGCCAGAAAAGTTGTGGATGTCCCATCCTCGGACGTGTTCAAGGCCAGGTTGGATGGGGCTTTGAGCAACCTGGTCTGTTAGAATATGTTCCTACCCATGGCAGGGAGTTGTAACTAGATGATCTTTAAGATCCCTTCCATTTTATGATTCTAACTGAGGAGTTTGAAAGAATTGTGATTATTCAGTTGCAATTATTTACCTATACCTGGTTTACACTGATGTAAGCAAATCTGTACAAGTTGTATATATAAGGCAGCCCAGTTTCAGGTTCTGATCCACTAAATCTGTCTGAATTTCTGTCTGAATCAACCATCTTTCTTTTTTTTTATGGTCAGACTGACAAGGCAGTGGAAAATCCATTTTAGGTATTTACCAAGTGATTTATAAGTACGCAGTAAATGGTGGTAGGGCCTGACTTTGAAGGATATGTTTTTGCCCAACCTGTTGTTCCCAAAGAAATTTAAAAGGTTGCAGAAAAGAGGAGGAATACAGAAAACTATCAAGCTTGAGGGCAACAAGTATCATTCGGTATGAAAAAATACAGGCATATACTGCTTGGCTTGGCATTACATTACTTTTTAAATGATTATGGAGAACCCTCTGTTCAGTGTTGTCAACCTTTTTTATTAGCTATTAGTAAAACATCAATTTGCATTCTCCATAGCATAGCCAGCTTCACAAAACAAAAAACAGAACTCCCCAGAGACTTTGTAGCATTTTCTCCTTTAACATTTACACTAACTCCTGGAAAGTGCCCCTGTGAATTAGTCTGTAATTATAGTTTGAAGG
Organism: Buceros rhinoceros silvestris; assembly: GCF_000710305.1. Classification (NCBI taxonomy): domain Eukaryota; kingdom Metazoa; phylum Chordata; class Aves; order Bucerotiformes; family Bucerotidae; genus Buceros; species Buceros rhinoceros. The sequence goes on from NW_010412257.1 coordinate 73,823, forward strand.
AGCTTAAATATCAAACTGAGGTTAATCTTCTGTTAAGATGTTAGCTGCATACAAGAGGTAGGGATCTAAATGTTGTGGGGTTGGGGTTTTGTGGGGTTTGTTTGTTTAAAGTTCTCCATTTCAGTGCTAATTGAAAAAAATAACTAAAACCAACACGACAAGGTGACAAAAAATTGAAAATGAGCTTGAGGAGTTCTTTAGAATGCTGTTGCTGATTAATTAGAATTACCATAAAAGCATCCTGGTATTATTCTCTGCACCTAGCTAAAACCACTAATAAAATATGAAGACCGACATTCTTCGAGATAATATGTTTGAAATGCAATCTCAAGGCTTTCATTCTCTGATCTGTTTATGTACGGAGTTTCCCTCTGCTGTCATGTCTGTTTAACCCTTTATTCGCATAGCTTTAACCCTACTAAATTCTAGGATCCAATTAACACCTTGTAGTGGGTGTTTCCTACATATTGGGGGTACTTTGAAGAAATAGCTCATCAAAGTTTTTTTAGTATGTTACTGCATATAGAGAATAGGGAGGACAAGTCATCAGCCCATGGGCTATTTCTAGCTGAAAATGTTTTGCTCAGTTTGCTTCTGCTGCTTTTCCATGATCCTCCAGACAAGGCTGAGGAGCAGGCTGGCACTCTTCCTGGTGTACCTGTGTTTCCTCTTGATGATATGTTGTATGCATTTGCTGTCTTGTGTCTAGGGGTTTCCCCTGTCAGTGGTGCCGTACAGAGGTGCATTGTCATTGCTGACACTATTCCCAGGATGCAATCCCAGCCTTTTCCTATGTCACCTGGGCCCTCAGGCAAGAGGACAGCTGGGAAATGGTTGTCATGTCCTGACAGCAGACATCTGCTCTCTGTGAATGAAAGCTTCAGATGCAAGCATAGTGCAGTCAGTTTTGGGATGCACCGAGTTTACACCACACATAGCTTCAATTATCTTGTGCCGTTTGATGTCTCTTAGTGGTGGAAACCTGGGCTTTAGAGCTGCCTGTCGCAAGGAGGTTGGGTCCCAGTGGTGCAAACTAAAAGTGATGCTACTACAATAGAATTCTGGGCATCTCTTTTACAGGGCTGATGCTTGCTGAAGTAAAGTCTAGGGTGATTATAGTGAAATGTAAAGTTGTAAAAGGGACACAGGGTGAAGGTGTATCATCTTCATACTCTAAAGGATGGCATGGCCTCTTGGGTTGTGGTAACAAATACTGCAGCAAACTGCAGACTGTCTTAGTTAGCCTTGATGTGTAGGTATGGCTTCACACTGAGTGTTCTGCATGAATCATAAGGCGGATAACCTTCGTCCCTTTCGTTTCTCTTTCTCAGCCAACTGCCTTTACTGATACCCCCAGCTCAATGTTTTACTTCAGATGTCGCTGGGAGTCTTTATACTCTAGGATTACACAGACTTCTACTTAATCAGGTCTTGTTTTATGTCATGTCTGCAATTGAAATTAATCTTTAGCAGTTGAAAAGATTATCCCAGTTATGAGCGAGCTTTGAGGAGGGCACCTGTAGAGTCAGTAATTTGTAGAGGATTAATTTCATCATAATTTAGAGGACCTCGATGTAGATGTCTGCACTATAACTAGTTTAGACTCTTTTTATAGTGCGTGGAGAGAAATGAGCACTTTGAAATTCCTTTGTTATTTTAGATGAACATTCTTGAGAATGTTCTATTTCTTTTCCATTTGGTATTAAAAAAATCTAGTAGGAATGGGATAGTGAAGGACATAAATGTCTCGGATATATTTGATTATATATGTCATTTCTGTCCCTAGTTGATGTCTGTTCTCTTACGTTTTATGTTTATGACAGTCAAGTTACACTGAAGAAAAACCTATCTCTGAATTCTGTAGTGTGTGTTGGTATTTCCCAATTAAACTGTTAATTAAACATAGTATGTTATACATGTTTATTATGTCTGCTGCTGCATACTTCTATGTAAATAGCATTAGCTATCCCATTCAGTTTGCTTTATCTGATATGTTTGCTTGCTATATTTGTATTTTATTAAAAGTACTTTATCTAACTAGTTTAAATATCTCATTGCACATGAATAAATCATTAACGCGGTTTTCCAGTCTTTAACCGTGCATCATACAAGTGCAGCTACAGAGAGGACTGTTTGATTAAGAAATGTAAAGTCAAGTGTAATGTCACTGATTTCTTTTCCCCCCACCATTATTTCAGCCAAAGTTTTCTTTCTGGCATTATTTATACTTAAACCTGGAGTAAATTAGCTCAATCAATATAATTACTTGTGGAGTAAAGTACTGTCAACATGAGTAAAGAGAGAAATATCTGGCTATTCTGGAACTGCAAGTTTCTCCATTTGAAGTATTCAATAGCTCATCAAGTTCTTGCCCTGATTTTCAAACTTATTCAAACACACAATGTCACTGATTAAGCATGAGGAGAACAAGAAGTTCAACTACTTGTCACATGTCTGTTCCTGAGAAATTTAAATAGCTATCCAAAGAAGCTCCTCATAATGGTAGACTTCAGTTATTGAGGAAAACCAGCGTGACAGGTCACAGCAAGACTGAATGGCATTGCAAAGCCACACTGACAGCTTTGATTTTGTTTCAGAAGCTGGAGGATGTACAGAATGGGGTATTAGGTATTATTCTCACTCCATAGGGAGAGCACATGGAGAACTTAAAGTGACCTATTAATGTGTTGGAAGTGTTTGTGAAATGATGGTGCTCACAATCCCACAGAAAGGACTAAAGTAGCAGTTAATAAACAGGAAAGATCAGCCTTTGGGAAATGGCAGACAGGGGTTCTGGGAAAAATCATCTAAATGATAAAGCTCTCTCTCCATTCATTCTCTAAACACGTTATGACAAAATGGAATATGTAAAAAAAAAAAACGTAGCAGGCTATCTTAGTGCAGAATGGATATGAAGCATATGGAGAGTTTGGGTTTTTGTTGGTTTGGTTTGGGTTTGGTTTGTTTCACTTTATGGTTTTTGGTGGATTGTTTGGTTTTGGGTTTGGAATTTTTGTCAATATTTATGCAGTGCTGCCTGTAGTCCTAATTTCTTTGTTATAATTTCAATATATTTTGTGTACTCTTTTTGAGTTCCTGGCAGTTCACCTGTGCTCCATCACTTCTCAAATGTAACCACTAATGACTGAGAAGGTTCTTCCATTGCTTCTTATGTGCTCAAGGATAGTTTTTCTGTATGAGGTTTGTATCTGAGAGGCAGAAGAATGGCTACAGACAACAATAATCAGACAGTATGACCAAACAGATAATCATCATCATCATGGCTTGGCTTTGCGGGCGAAGATTTGGGAAGGGCTTTACCCACGCTTGCTGCAAGCGCACTGATGGCTGAAAAGGCCAATGCGGGATAGGCAAGACCGGTTGCAAAGAGCGTACCAGAAGGTCTCCTTGGGTGGTATAGTCGAGGCACGGTTCTTTCTGCATTGTCTTTTCTCCTCGAGACTGATTCTATGTGTCCTCTCAAAGGAGGCAGCAGCATTATGTATGGTGTGTCTCCAAATCTCCCGATTGGAGGCCAGAGTGGACCACTGATGGTGGTCAATATGGCCAAGGCTGAGGTATTGTTTCAGGGAGTCCTTGACAAGGCGGTACCTGTGAAAGAGAAACAGATAATATAGGAAAGCAAACTAGCGTGTAAAATGCCTAATTGGTAAGGAAGATGAAAAGATGCTAATACATCCATGGAAAATTGGGAGAAATAAAGAAAAGTATCACTTCGAAGTGGAAGAGTGAATGATAGCTTTAAAGCCTTTGTTTTGGCTTTCAGACTAAAGATACATCACAATGAGTTTTATAAAGCATTAATTCTTGATACAGTCGAAGAAAAAATAGATTTCAGAGTATGGAGTTAATAGAATATTCTTTCTTTAAAGAAATAATAAGTTTAAGGGTCTTTCATGAACTTGGATGTTTTTAATTGGCAAACTCTTAAGTGTTTTTTTTCTTCTTCTTCTCCAAGGGCTTAAAAATAGTGAGAGGCACTTTTTGAATCATTAATTACTTTTGAGAAATGATGGAGGACAGGTTAGGTCCTAGGGGACTGAAGAAGAACAAACATTATATAGAAAATGTAGTTTAAGGGTGAGGGGAAAATGAGCACAATATGCAGTATCAGGGAAGAAAAAAACCCTCTAAATGAATTATGAATCAATTTATAGGAGCTAGAGCATAATTAAATAAGAAAAAAGCAACTAGATTAATTTGACAAGAACAAGTTGCGTCAAACAAATCTGTTTACTTTCTTCAGTAGAAAATCATCATCTAGTGGATAAAGAAAGGGAGAGCAGTCTGTGGTATTTTAGCTGGTAAGAATTTTTCTGTCATCTTAATGTGACATGAGCAAACAAACTTGTGACATCTTGACCAGGTGAAACTGCTATGCAGCTTATGTCCAGCTGGTGGATCCCCTGCCTCCCACCCTGTCCTCTGGGGTCTTCTCTCACTTGGAAAGGGCACTCAGTAGGGTCCTGCAAAGGGTTCCTTGGTGCAGCTCTATCTAATGTTTTCAAGTTCAATTTGGCTGATAGAATAGAGCATATACTTAGAACCTCCTTGGATTTTACTATGTTAGGAATATTTTCAATATTATAGGAATATACCAGAATAAGCCTCGAGAAATGATGAATTGGTGCTGCAGTGGAGAATCCCAGGGCTTGCAGCAGATGGCTAGCCACATGTCTAGAACAACGAAAAGGTCAAATAAACTTTTCTTCTTCTTGTAGGAGGAAAACCACAGATCTTGAACTGAGATGAACTAGCAGGAGTTTTACTTGAAACACATAGTAGTTAGTTATTCTCTGATGGTGAAACCCTCAAATTGAATAGTACGTGAAGTATTAAGCATCATTCTTGAAGGACTGTGTAGGCAAAGCAAAGCATGTCCAGAAGAAAAGAAATCCAACAGATTTGGAAATCACTCGAAAGCTATGAAAGAATTCAGTTCTGGTAAGTTTAAAAAGAGAAGAGCATGATCTTTTTTTTTTTTTTGTGCAGTTGCACCAATCCCCAGGAAAAAAAAAAATTAAAAGGTGAGAATTACATCCCAACACCCCGGTAGTACTAAAAGAGCAATAATTTGCAGATTTTATTAACCAATGAAGAAACCACTTTTAAATGGTGAGGCTTGTAAAATACTGGAATAGCCTACCAAGAAAGGGTGTGGAACCTCCTTCAGTTCGTGCTGGGTGGACTCAACAAATTTGATATTGCTCAGAGATGACATACATGAGCTTCCTTTCCTGCTTGACAGCAGATCTTGAGACCTCTTCTAGTCCTACCTTACTATGTTTTTTCTTATTCACAACTCTAAATGTGCTTCTTCCCTTTCAGGATAAGCTCTGTTTATTTAAAACTACCGACAGAACTTTTGTAACGAGAACAGTATATTCAATAATTCAGAACACAGGGTGACTTGTGTGGGATGACTGCAGGTACATTGCCATTGCAGTCAGCATTTATGCAGGAAAATAACTTGTGTTATCAAAGATTCCATGGAGATTTGGTAAGAAAAACCAACAATGTAATTTTTACCTGAATATTAACGATAGATAAATATCAATGCAACAGACAATGGAAAAAAAATTATTGGATTTGGATTGGACCTTTTTCCTCTATTATTATTGCCATGCAAAAGACTAGCATGAAAACTTGATAAAATATTTTAATCTAAATGTTTTTAATCTATTGCTGTTATTGAGTATCTCCACCTGTATTTAGGGCAGGTAAGTATACAGAAGGAAATAGAACATAAGCTTATTAAACAGTGTTGCTAATATGTTTTGTATATTTTGGATAGGGATTGAATTTCTGCTATAGCACTCTAAATGAAAATTTCAGGGATATATTAATCTGTTGTACTAGCTAGATTGAAAAAAAAATTCCTGAAATATTGGACTATATGCATTAATCTTTCTTTTCCCCTTGATATTCTAATTGATTTGGAGTGTAGTGACTCACAAATCCCAAAACCAAAACCCAACCCCACACACCACAAACCCTCCTTTGCAAAGATTCTAATATTTCTGAGAGCTACTAGTTTAAAAAAAGAAAGCTAGGAAAATACCAGAAAATTACACAGAGAATAAAAAATGTACGTAAGTACATATTAAAATTTCAAACACATCTACAGCTCCTGAAATAAACTGAATATCTGCCTTTTCTGTCAATCTGGTAATTTTATAGAGGAGATAATGTTCTAGGCAACTATTGCAGATGCTGCTATTACGTATTTCTCTTACAGAAGGAAAATACGGAGTACTGGGCAGTTTTCATACTAGTGATACAGGCTGTGACTGCTTGCATGTTTGGATTTTATATTATTTTACCACCTGGACTTGTAAATAATGTCTGTGTCTCTATAGAGATACAGAATAAGAAAACTCCCTTTGAATGTGACTTCTTGTTAACCAATATTTTTCAACATGCACTTTCTAAATGAATTCAGTCAGTTCATACCATTTCACCCTGAGGCTGCCAAATCCACCTGGAGATATCCGCACTTTAGGGTCAGTTGTGAGTTATAAATCAATAAGAACTCAGTCCACTTCATTTATCTTCTACTTTCCTTTGACTCAGCTTCAGGAGGAAAGAAAAAAAAAAAAAGAAAAACATTCTCATCTTTGCAATCTTCAGAAGCAGTACCCTCTCCAAATTACCCCAGGAGCCTAAGATTTGGGCCATCCGTCAACTGGCACTTCAATGATAACACGTCATTCAGGCTTAAGGACATTTCCCTCTTCAAACCTGTATTCCTGGAGAGCCAGTGTATATATTCAGTGTAAGAAAAGGCTGAAGCACCCATGTATGCAGTCCCACGGCTGCAACTTGCTCACCAGTAGATTAATGTAAGGAGCTTAATAACGTAACTATAATTCTGTGTAAAATAGCTAATGGAAGCCCTTTTTCAATTGTGCTGTAGTGTTGTCTTCAGAAATCCCAGGCTGGTGTGTTATAGAATGGTGGAGAACACAATGGGGCATCAAACTTAATCGTACTGAATGTTGTGAGGGAGCGGATCCCATTTAGCAACCTTCCTTTGTGCTATGCAGCACTCTCCCAGTGCCCCAACAGATTGTCGGGGTGTTGTCCAAAGCCCATAGAGGAGCAGGCTTCTTACCCTTGAGCAATACCTAGGTAAGGAAGTTTTCTCTACAGCAGTGGTACTAATAGCTTTGGAAACTGACGACTGGGCAGGGGGGAGGATTGTTTTTCAATACTTATTGGGTGGTTTTAGAAAAAAAACTTCAGAGAAAGGAAATGGGCTTTAACCTCGAGAAGTGCAAGATGCTCCACCTTCTCAGTTTTTGTGTTCCTGGGGGAGTCATATTGTTATGGTTATTTAACAGGAGTGTTTGACTACTACTCTGTTTTATGTCATTACTAATATTTGGTTCTGTTTTGTTTTATATTTGTCTCAAAGAAGTGTTTTAGTAGTCTCTCAGATCCAATAATGAGATCTCAGTACTTTGAAATTTTTCTTTGGTTTCCGTACTTCTGTTACCGTTCTTGTTACGTTCTCTTCTTGTTCCTTCTGGAGCTTCCACAGCCATGCACTCTCCATTCCTAGGAACCTTACCATTTTACAGATCTCTGTGCAGCATCAGAATAAGTTGTCCATTTCCCAGGTATTTGGCTGATGCACTGTGCAGTGAAAACTTGGTAGAGGTAACGTAGCAAAAGCAGAATGGAAATTGCTAGGATAGATTAATTCTTCTTTGCTGGGATAGATTAATTTCTTAGTTCAACGGCCATGAAAGGAGCCGTAGACAGTCCTTTAGCTTTTGGATGTATGAGGCCTTAAGGGACAGGTTTCTTGGTGCTTTTAGCAATGTTCCTCCATCACCAGAGAGTGCGTGGAGAGTGATATATGCAACTAGTGGCCGGTGGGAGCAGAGAACCACTGAGAGCTGGTGCAAACACAGGAGGCAGCTGCCGGTAGCCGCCTTTTTCTCTCTGTAAAGGAGAGACACCATGAGGAACCAGGGAATAGAAATCTTTGTCTCCTCAGCCTAAAAATACTTCAAATGCTGGAAGAGGGCAGGTCTAGTGTTAGGACTTCCTCTCTTTTGCTATTGCCTTAAAAATCAATTTCTAGGAAAGCAGAGAGTGAGCTCCATAAATAGAAAATGAGAAAAAAACCTGTAGCTGTCAACTCATCTGTGTTGCAGAGGTTAATGGCACTGTAGATCTCAAGTGGTGTCTTCCTCTTGAAACATGTTGTTGCTTTTGTGGGTCATGCCCCTGTACTCAGCCTCCTCCTCAGAAGGGACAGAGTGTAGAGCAGGTTAAATATAGTAATGATGAAATAAATATTTTTTTTTAAGCTGAAAGAATAGAAAAGAGAAACCAAAAGAGAAGGAAGACTGTGGCTACAAGTCGTAAAAGAAGAGAAAAGACAAGTGTAATGGTGAAGTCAGAAAAGATAGGAAGACTGATATTGCAAAAAATATAAAACCGAAAAAGTGGGTGATATAGGAATTAATCAACGGAAGTGTTATAAAGTGTAATGCAATGTTGTGTGCGACAATGAAGAGTACCAGCTTAGAACACAGCACAAACCAGATACTTCTCAGGCTCTGGAAGCATTATAGCCACATCAGCATGTTCCTGGGTTAATTAATGCAAGTGTGGTGTGGTGCTGAGGTGGCTGCAAGGATTTCAGGCCTGGAGCCGACTAACTGACAGATGGTGTGTCGGCACGGTGCTTTGAGATGCCTCTGATGAGAGCAGAGGCCAAGATTGTCTGACCCAATCTAATACAAATATAAACAAGAAGATTTGGAAATTCTTTCTCAGAAGTTCAAGCAGTAAGGCAGAAGAAAGAGAAGAATAAAGACTAAATAAAGAATAAAGAATAAAGAGGGGCTGGGTCACTGGAGGAAGAAGCAACCAAAGGACATGGTGCCTCCCACACATTACCTCCAACTCTCTCATCCTCTTGTCATTTCCCCCAGTTTACACTAACCTTTTGAAGCTGCCTACTTGTGAAGGGCTTTGCAGTAAATGTAAAAAGTGCAAAGAGGATAGCAAATGTTTAGCTTGGAACAGCTCACGGTGGCACTGCTCTTCCTTCCATGTGTATAAATTACTGTTGCTATTTTTAAGCTGAACATCAGTCTCATCGCTGTTGGAAAGAGCTACAAGTATGGTGTTTGGTATTTTAAAAATCTTCATAATACTAAGAGTTACTATGGCCAACTTACCTTGCATTTTAAAGAGTGGAATCAAGACAAAGAGAAGGGGGTGGTTTGTTCAGTTCAGAGCAGAAGTCTGCCGTAGAAAAGGTTTCATTCCAAACCTCCATGGTCTTAGTCTGCTGTGTCCTCAGCGGAGACCCATACAGGCAGTCCTTCTGTCACCAATTCCCAAAACTAGTAATAAAAAATCCCAGATAACTCCTGCTCTTGTGTCACAAACCCGATGTCCCGCCTAGCATTGGGATTCAGTGACTTTCTCACGCACTTGGATGAGTGCTACGAAGGAATGAAGTATGGTCCAAGCTTAACTGCCACAGCAAACTGAAATTCAGGTGGTAGAATAAACTAAGTTAGCAGCGTAGTTTTAGGTGCCAGATTAATATTGAACGGAGTGAAACTGCTGCACACGGTTTGGACTGTCATGCATTTTAATATTTAATTCAGGAAGCCTTCTTTATTTAATGTTTCTTTAGTTAATTTTTGAGAAATAAAAAGACAAAATTGAATGCTGGCCTGCTACAGAAATTCAAGTAATAGCTTGTTTCAGAGGGTTTTTTTTTTTAATTCTCTTGTGAAGATCTTGGTTTCTGAACTGCAATTTAAAAAGTATTTTTTCTCCTGAAACCTTGATCTGGGTGAATTGATAAAAGCTGATAAAAGCTTTTATTACTTTTTTTATTTTTCAATTTTAATTCAGTCTTAGTTTATTTTTCCAATGATAGCTATCTCCAAAAGTTTCCGTAAAGTAGAGTTCCATAAAGGAGTCCTTTCTAAAAGATGAACAGAGGGTTCCAGTATTGTATGTGAAATATGCAGTATTATAATTGTAATAATTCAATGGCTGATTGAAAGTAAAGAGAGTTTCATGTGGAGAAATGTAGTAGATTGTTCACAAACTAAATGGAAAAAATCCGTTTATTTCAAGATTAATATTTATTAGAAAATGTAAGTTATGATACATATGTACGTATAGATGGTATTTGAAAGAATGCCGCTTTGGTTACACTATCAAATAGACAAAATTCGAGGCATACTAAATGTACAACTGTAATCTTTGAGATGGTTTTTAATCCATCCTCTTTATACTGAATGAGGTGGGGATGCAGAGGAAATTGTGTGTGATTTGGTATCTGAAGATTTCATGTTGTGTGTCTATGCAAGGAGTAGGATATCTGGGGAAGAGTGAGGAGTTCTGAAAAGCAAGAAAAAGCTCAAGTCTGCAGTATTTATTTAAGTCAGAAAGGCCTATCATGAGACCGAGTCTGAAGCTTTCAACTGAATCCATTCTTTTTCTGGTTCTGAATTTGGTGAGGTAGAATAACAATTACAGCCAAGAAAAATAATATAGAAAGCCTTTTCAGTGGGAACTTTACTGTATTTTCTCTATCACTGTTCTTAGTATTAATCTGTCCCTGGCTTCTCGTTCTGTACTGTTATTTCACTTCAGAGAATGGTGCTTTTACTAGAAACTACTTGCAGAAAACAACTATCTACAGCAGTGTGTGTATGGGATGGTGTTACAATAGCTTTTACTTAGTCGGGTTAGAAATATTTCAATTAGCTAATACCTTGGTATATGATTTCTCTCCCCCCCACCCCCGCTTAAGCTTTTATCATATTTACAAAACAAAATGTTAGAAGAGACGGAATCTGAATCAATATCATCCTCACGCTTTTGGTTTCTGATCTTTTTATTCTCAGTATGGAAGGAGTATAGTCAGAGGATCAACAATTCGACAAATATGGAGTAATGTAAAATTGCATCTTGAAAATTACACCCTAAATAGGATCTTTATAATTTTTCACATGCACATGGATGCCGCCTATATTTAAATCTTTTTAATCACATAAGCATGCAGACTAGCATCATTTGAAACCATATCCTTGGGTAAAAACATTGCTGATTACCCCAGCTTGAAATGTATGAAGAGGTGAATCCGCATGTATCTGAAAAATCAAATTCCACTTTCAAACCTGAGAAACCACATTAAACAAATCGGAGATGTAAAAAACTACAACAGTGCAAATGAAGGCAGAGTTTGGCCCACAGAAAGTTGGACAGAAAGAAGGGAAACAAGACTTTTCAAGCAAGGCAAGAAGAATGGTGAATACTAGACTTAAAAGCAGTTTATAACGCCCTTAAGATTGCAATACACAACAGGGAGTTATCAGCTAGAAAGGGCAGTTCACAACTCTTTGTTGATGAGGAGCAGTTGAGACAAAAGTCTTCCACCTCAGGCAAGTAGATTTTAAGGACATAAGTCTTAAGATGTGAATTGATAGGCCCACTGCCCAATTGAGAGAGAACTTTAAACTTCTTCTGAAAAGTCCCTCCCTCTGTTTCTGCTCTACACGTGCAGAAATGTTCTAGTTTGAAGATCACCTACCTTATGCTTGTCAATATTGCTTAAGAGCTCTGGTCTGAGTAGAGCACTTAAAGCTGATATAACACATCAAGAAATAATAAGTTAATGTTTTAAAAAAAATTAATAAAATAAGCTGTTCCAAAGCCTAAGTTATCTAGATTGCCACTTCTGGACAAGACCGTCAGGGGCATCTAAGAAATCTTGGGCTGCAGTTGCCTAATTTGTAAGCATCTTAATCTTATTAAATCTAGTGTTGTTGACAGAAAAAAATATTATTTATCCATACAGGTTTGATTAAGCAGAAGATCAGTTTTTTGAGCAGGACATTGAGAAATCCTTTTAACTTTCCCATTTTTGCAAAGGAACTTTGCTCCTGTGCTTTGTTGCGCGTCTCTGTCCTACTGAGAAGAAAAATCAGTATTGATCACTGTTTTTTCTCCATGTGCCCAGAGGCCTTGGGGAAAAAATAAAAATGAAATTATATTCTCTATATGTTTTACTTAGAGCAGTGATGATGCATCACTTCTTGAGCCACAGAGGAGATGAACAAAAGATTTTTCTAATTTGTTTTCTTTACAAATCTGCCTATCTGCTGTCTCTATATAGTTTGTAATGTTCTTAAACTGTAGTCTGTGGGGACGCTGAAGACAATCTAAGATTGATATAAATTTCTGTCCCTCTGTCTGTTTATGTATATGAAGTAACGCTATCAAGACAATGTTTCCAATTAAATAGTGAAGATACCCAAAAGTCTCAAGCACTGTCTGGGTCTTAAAAAATTAAAATTTATCTCTGTAGGATTTCATAGATTAAAGACTTTCAGATGTCCTCATAAATCTGATGGTTAAAGCTATGGGGAATTCCGACTGGCCATCTCATCAGAAGGAAAGGGAAAGGCAGCCCATTGGAACTGGGTCTGTCAGCCCACGTTCTTGCTCACATGCTGCCTTCCAGCTCTCTTCCAAATATTACTAAAGTGCTCCACTGTTTTGCATATATCCCCAGTCTTCTCCAGATAGCGTCTTTAAGCCTTTTAATTTTTTTTTTCCTTGACTTTCTTTTTTCAGCCTTTTCCTACCCTTCATGTGCTCCTTGGTCACATTTGTAAGCAAATATGGGTTTTGGCATTGATGGTGACTGACAGTTTGTTTATCTACAGTTATAAATTTAAGGTTCAGTTTGTGAACCTTTTATGTGGCTATTAAAAACTTGGTAATCTAATAAGATTCAATAAAAGATAGAGAGGTACAGTTTGTTTTTGCTGATTCATGCTGCCGGTCAGACGGATAGAATCCCCTGGATCCACACCAGGAGTGTAAAAATGACTGAGTTTTCCCCTGGCAAAGAAGACTCCATATGCTTTACGGACAGTAAAGTTCAGAGAGAAGATTATGTCAAGATTTATGTCTGCTGTTATTTAAGTTAATGAGGGAAATCTATCTAAGGGGAATGTATGCATGAGATCCAGTTGAATTAACTGTTCTAAGAGCAGGATGGAAGCCTACCAGGTTGCATATGTTACTTGACTATTTCTTCTACTGCTTGCAGTGAAAAGCAAAGCGACATTTCCTTTTTGTCCTCCTAATCATACTTGTACTCATGAAAAGATAATTTTGGAGCTTATGGGATCATGAAGAATTCCTTTTGTTTTAAGATTTGAAATGTTAAGAGCCTAAAGAACCTAATAATTACAAGTGGGAATGCAGAAGTCAGCCGAAAATGTCAATTTACTAGGAAAAATCAGATTAAAAATGGAGCTACAAAGTCAGTGTACTTTTATAATGATGATAAATTAATTATATTAGTGCAGCCCATTAAACATTCCATTTATATATCAAAGCCTTGGCAGGCAGAAGAGTTCCTAATCTGATGGATTAATATTGGTTTTATTTATTTATTTTTTGGTATCAGTTTGCATTCAACACTGCATCTGTTCTGCGACTCTGTGCAGATGCTTGCCTGCTGTCGCTGTGCCAAACTGGAAGGGGTCCCACCTCAACAGTGTAAGTACTGGGAGAGAAAACAATCAGGAAAAACTTGTGTTCCCCCAGTCATGGGCAGATACAAAGGCAATCACTGAGCTAGCCTGAGGTCTTGTCAAATGCAAAATAACATTTACTATCTTGGGAGGAAGGAGAATAATTAAATTTTAATCATTTATTGTATTCAAGTAGTGCATGGTTTCTTGTCTGAAATCACAAAGGCAATAATTAAATATCATTGAGTGAGTAAAGGTTTGTGACAATTCCAGAATAACTGAATCTACTACAATGACAATATTGCGACAGCACTACAGAGTTGCATGGAGGTATTGTACCAGAAAGTCCCGTGTTAAACTTTGTTTGGTAACTGATTGTGTTAGCGGAGATAAAGCACCGACAGCAACAACTAAGACCAGGAAATCTCTGCATGGGGCACTGTGTGTTCCCACCCTTTCATGTTGCACTGGTTATCAGTTATACCATTAGTGAGGTTAAACATATATCTCTTTGCAAGATTGGAGACTTGTATATTAAGACATTTGATATTCCAGAGTATTGCTGGCATGAATCGATGGGATGGACAAAAGAGGTTTCAATGTTCTGATTCAATGGGTAGAGAAGGAGCATGCGCATATTGTCGAATTGTGGGCATCTCAGTGTAGTCTCCTCAGCCTACATTTGTTAGGCTCTCTCCACTTAACAGAGAAGGAAAAGGATATGTTCTCAATCATCATCTGAAACTGTCTATTCTGTGCAGGTTC
>NW_010412257.1:88240-97630 GCF_000710305.1 Buceros rhinoceros silvestris
GTTCAGCAGAAGGATTAAGTGGATTTCACAAGTCATGTGTTATATCAGACCCAGGGCTAATGACTAAAATCAGAGCTCTTGGATAAAAGTGGATATGTTCTCTGTAGTGACTCCCAACAGAGAAACAGAGCGGGTTTATCCAGGAATCTATTGCTTTTCCTCATGAATATGTAAAAAATAATCCAAACCCAAACACATGCCAAACAAGGCAGCATCATTGACATGGTGCATATTTCTGAAAATGTAGATATGTCAGCACTCCAATTTTTCTCTGAATGCTTTGAATAGAAGTGAAAGATTTTGAGTGACAGCATCAAGGTCACTAGATTGCTCTTTGGTTTAAGATACTTATATTAAAGCAATTAAAGGATAAAAAATGAAAAGGAAATGCTTCAGCATTTCCAAAGCTTTTCAAAAACTTCGCAGCTACACTCAGAAACATGGTTTAAGTAAATTTTTGTTCAGGCTGAACTTTAAAATTTTGGAATTTTATTGTAATGAGACTCAAAAAAAAAAAATCTTTTTCTTATTGGTTTGTTCTATTGTCATGCTCTAGTCCCACAGTCAAAAATGTCCCACTTCCCTGAACATTCCACTCAAAAAAGCAAAAACCTCATTATTTTTTCTTGAGCTGAATCACATAGACATTCCGTTAGCCATAGTCATCCTAGCTTAATTATTTTGCTCAGAAGTTAGCCTAAAAAGCAATAATCAGAACTCAGTGAACTGGTTTTTTGTTTTCAGCATGTTTCCTGCTAATGTTATTTTCATTAACATCCCATTCAATCAAAAAAATAAACTTCACAATGAATTGGTAATATGTCTGCTTTCTTAGCGCCTTTAAAAACTAATGCTATGCAAACCTCTGCTCCCTGTGGTCAAACAGGCAGTTGATTCTTGCTGCTGTTACAGGTGTGGGTGTGTATTTCAAGATAAACTGATAATACTGGCTTGCAACAGGGTGGGTGAGACCTAGGAGCACTGGAATAACATAGGAAGATAGAAGAAAGGAAGAAGAGGAAGAGAGACTGAGAAGAAGCAAATGTAAAAGGAGCAGAGAGAAAGAAAACATTGAAATGTTGGTCAGAAAATGTGTCTGGAGAGAAACTGAAGCTTGCAGGTGCTGAGGAGCAGATATAAGAATTCCTCAGTATGAAGAGCTTTCTTAGAAATAGTGGTATTACACTCACATTGATTTGCTGAAGGCTTTTCTAGTAGCAGTAAGATTAGGAAACAAAGCTCATTTCCTTCAGCTCCTGGTTAAGGGAGCACGCATGTGGCAGGAGAAAGGCCAGGCTGCTTGACCTCCCCTCCTTCCCTTCCTGTCCCTGATGGTACTGGCAGGTAGCTGTGTTCCCTTGCTCTTCCTGCCATGATCCCATTCGGTTCCTTACAATTTATTTTTCATGTCTGATTTCTGGTTTATGTCCCTCTACATTTTTTTTCTAATTGATTTTTTAGTTTTTATCTTGCTTGTTTCCTTTCTTCTCTGCAGTTTGATTTCCTTTTTCTGCCCAACAGAAAACTGTGTTAGCTGGGGCAGAGGCACCTATTGATCAATGTCGTCTTCTGTAGTCTGGCTTACCGGAGTAATGACAACAGGTCAGGGCAGTACAAAAACATCTGTGCGGAAGTGTGATCCCACTTGGGATGGCGATGGTGCCCTGTAGAGTAGTATCTAATCTGGGTGTGAAGCAGATGGGTCTGAGCTGGCTTCTCTCATTTCCCCTGAATACGCCAGTCCTCTGTGATTTTTTGCCACTTTGGCTGCATACTGCATGTCCTGCAGGACTCACAAGTTCAAAAACTTTTGAGGTTCCCCTACAATAGTCCTTGGGTGAACTAAATAGTTTTTCTCTCAAAGCCTGTAACTGAAGACTGATCTACATATATGGATGTCCATGTATTCTGCAGATCTCTGAATATGAAAAAGATGTCAAAAGCTGTAGGGATTAGGGGTGGCATTTGTTGCTGTTTCACCTTTCCTGGTATGGTTCTCTTCAGTATTATTTCCAGCTTACCTGACGAAAGAGAAAATCCTATGATAAGGAGTGACTGGTCTGTTGTAGCTCAGTATACCCATATGTATCTGTCCTCTTCTTGAGAAGGGTTACCTAGGCACTCAAGAAGACCAGCTGCTAGTGAAAACTTATTTTCTCATAGTTGTTTTTCAGAAAGAAATGCTTTTTACACAGTATAGAGAGCTTTTAGAGCTGCAAATAGAAAACCTGATTCTACTTTAAAAAATTTGACATCTGTCATTTTGAAGATTGTGAGGTGACAGCTTGTTGACAGCCACAAACCAGAACATTTATGTTTGAAATTGTTCAGTCACAAATGAAGTACAGGACAACAGAGAAGAAGAAAAACAAAACTAATTTGGGCAAAACCAAGGAGAGTGAAGAATAGGCTAGCAGCAGGCTCATGGCCCTAGGCAATATATAGCTGATGACTGGTGACGGATGAAGTTTTACTCCCATTACTAATTTATTTAACACATACATTGAATTCAGAATCTCATCAATATCCTCTTGACTTAATTTACTTTATACAGCAGGAGCACTCCCAATTCTTTCTCTTTTCAGCTCTGTTTGCACAGTGCTCTGACAGAGAACCACTTCTGGTAGAGTGGCAGAAAAGAGGTGTGCAGGGGAGTATCTCCAGGGACTTCAGAAAAATGTTGACCTCAGGCAACAACTAGTGAACATCCAACACAAATTGTTGCTGTTTTGGTGTTCTTGCTTCTTAACCTGAGAATTTGCTGTGTAACTGAAATAATAGTAAGTTATTTCCCTTTCTCCTTGGCCAATGTTTTTCTGCCTTATTAAGGCCTGGTTGTGAAATTCTTGATGCATAGTTTTCACGGTGCAATGAAAAATGTGAGCTTTAAGCTGTGTTTGGTTACTCACCAAAATAGTTTGCAGAAATGGTTTTAACCCAATGTCTGTGAGACTATAGCCACATTAAGCTGTGTCTTCATCCATCGGATAGAAAGAATATAAATAAAAATAGCTTATTTTTGCAGGGACCTGAACCCTGAGAATACTCTAATAATTTTTTGTGAGTACCTGGAAGCTTAATGAGGCAAGAACAGAGAATGTGACGTACTCAGCTGCATTGCAAAACAAATGGCATGCCTAGAGGGAGCCACAGTCCAATACACTTCGGTGCTGTGGTATCCTTCTGTGGCCTTTTCTGTAAGGAATCCTCAATATAATAAATAGAAATTTGAGGATAAGCAGTATTCCTTAAAACCAAACAAAACTTAATCAGATATTCTGGATGGTTAGAAAATACAGACATAAACTTTGCAGCCAAGAAGAGAATTGCAAGCACTTTGGATTAATATAATATTTGACATTTTCTGAAAAAAAATGCTAGAAGTTCTTTTCAGGAACTTTTTTGATGTTGGTCCTTATTCACTAGAAAAATAAGTGGTTAAGGAGAATGTAATGAAATAGCATGCTACTTTATAAATATGGGTAGTCATAACTACTTTATTAAAAAAAGAACGTTAGCCTAAGTAAGAAAAAAACTTATCTCATTTGTTAAGGGTCGACTACGACTAGTAGTAAAATAGCCTAGAGTCACCAAATAGAACAAATAATTCCAAACCATTTTTGGCCCCGTTCATTCCCCTTCAGATAGCAGTAGAGAACAGCTGGTCCATTTAAGCCCCCCAAAATTACTGTGATCATTGGTGACCACAAGAAAAAATCTGTTGGAATGAAAAAGGACAGAAACAGTTGGGTGTGTTTATATATCTCGAAAAAGAGGTGTGGAAGGAGGAGGTAAAACAGGCACCAATAAGTGGAAAAAACGTTCATTTTAATGAACAGCTTTATATGACCTCTATGTGATATTAGCAATATTTAATACAGCAAAGGCACAGATAGAGGGTGAAGTGTTCAGTAATAGGTCTGTTATAATGAGTCTTACTAAAATTAAAATGACAGAATGACTTGTCAACTCTCCCCCCAGCAAGCTTCTGTTTATAAAATAGAGCACCAATGGAATAGAAAAATACCAAAGTTACTCATCTTTCTAAAGGCATGATTCAGCAAGTTTCTTGGAATAAAGGCGAGAAATCTGACCTGAGTAAAAGTAACAGTGGTTCAGAGTAGCCAATTGTACTAGAACGAAGCAAACAACAAGAACAGATTCCATCAGCTGGAGCAGCACCTTGAAAAACTAACCAATTTTCGTCCAACCTGGTTTTATGCAGAGTACCTAGAAACAAAGGAGTGCAGTATTTGCCACAAAGTGTGCAGCCTTACAGAGGATATTCCCCCAGAACCCAAAGGCTCTGCAGTACTTACCTTGGACTCTTCCCTTTGCGGCAGTACTAAAACCTTTAGGCTTCTTTTGAATTATGCCCCACACTGTCTCTGTGTGTTCCTGCCTTCCTCACAAGCTGTCTCCTCCTTTTCCTGTAGAACTGCTTTTTTCCTAGCTGTTTGTTTTTGGACTCTAGCTGCAGTTGTCTAAGGTGTTTTTGTCTCTCAGATGCCCATATACCTCCAGTAAGGAGCCTACTTGTTTTAGATGTACTGGTACTGGGATTTCCAGTCTGAGCATGAGTGTAATCCTGACAGTGTGTTACGGAATACTTTTGATTTTGATGGATTCACCTTCTGTTGAGGAATTCAGCAGAGCCCTTCTTACCCTCTCCTCCATTCGGTATTAGAGCTGCTTCCTATCTTGCATCAAATCCACTAGCACAATCTGCTGCAGTTCACATTGACAAACGTGAACGTCAGTCCGCGCTGCCGAGTACTCTTTTTACCATGTTGAACTGCACTGAAAAAACTTGGTCCAAACCATCTTCTGGCCCTTAATTTCCAGCCGATTGTTAGTCCCTCAGCTGCCTCCGAGCGGCTGAGCAGGCTGAGCAGCTGCAGTGTGTTTGCTTCTGCTGTGCAACAGTAGTGGAAATATAAAGTCTGAGAGCAGAAAGCTGAGAACAGTAATACCCCACATTACTGTAAGGAAATCTGGCCATCTGGTAGTGTCATGGCATTAGATATTGCTTGCACTTTATGAAAGTTAGATTATAAATTTATTCATTATTCCATGAATTAAGAATCAAATGCTTTCGACTGCAGTGCATGGCACAAATAAAATTTTGTGGCATAGGTACTGAGCATTAGCTAGTAATGGAAGGTGTCAATGTCAACACCTACGGCAACTACCTGACTTAGTGTGACTTGTGGCAGCATTCTGAGCGCCGAGCCCAGCTCACGTGTGTAAACTGTTTGGCAGACTGCACTGTAAATGGTTTTCATTACTGATGAAACTCTTTGGCCATCTTTTTAATGAGTTGACTTCATGTATATGAATAACCGCTTTTACAGAAAGAAGTTTAATTCGATTTGGTAAGGAGTTGACATGAAGAACTCATTATTTGCTCAGAGGATTGCTTCTGTATAAGAAAGTAACAAAATACCATAACGACCTTTTGAGGAAAAACATACTTCTCTTCTGTTTTATTCTTCATTCTTTTTCTATTCTGAGTGAAATTGTAAAGAAAAGTCATAATACTAGACGCATTTTATGTTTTAGCTCTTTTTAAAGTATGTTTTAAAATATTCTTTTGGTTCCATCACTCCATAAGTGGTATTCTGAAAATATTTACCATGGATGCCTTTTTTTGTACATTAGCTCATGAATTTCAGCTTCAATAAGCATGTGAAAGGAGGGAAGCTTGATTTTGCCTTCATTTCAAAACCTTTACTTTGATCACCGCCGTGATTGTTAGCTACGCCATGGCTACATCATGCACCTTTTAGTTGTTCAAAAATTAGGCTATGTCGATCAGGATTTTTTTTTTTAAAAGAAACATTGGTTATGGAAAGCTAAATCAAAGCTATGTTGAGCTGTGCTGTTTGGCAGAAACAAGAGAGCTGATGCTGGGAAGAACCACTGAATGATTCAAGAATTCCTTCTTTCCTGCTATTTCTTCTTTCAGTGATGAAAATGATCCATCAGATCCAGATAACAGATGCAGTGAGATGCTATCGTCCTCATCCTCAGCAGTTCTGGCCCTGCTGCTGCTTTATCCCAGAAATAAATAAAACATCAGCAACAACATCACCATCTGATGTGGTCTGCTAAAGTTCCCCTGCAGGTTTCCCTTTCCCACAGTTTATCGCAGCAGCGTCATTATGCAAGTGGTGCCTGACAGTCTTTCCCCATCACTGGTTCCCGCTGCTGCCTAAACTGGTAGCTGTTGTCTCAGACCCCCTCCAGGCCTCTTACAGCTTCACCAGTCAACTTGAGCTTTGCATTTCTCTTTCTACTCCTGACATCATTGCGCTGTAGTATCTCAGCATGTTGGTTCATATGTTCGTTTCATCAAGATGATCTTGTGTGTCCTGGGGCTTTCATCTTCTGTCTTGTCTTCTTGGGATCATCCAGCTGTGTTTTGCCTATGTGTACCATTCGTTTCGCTTCTAGTATCTCAAGTCTTAGTACTCTCTTTCATGCAAATCTTACTGTATTGTGCCTTGTCAGATGTCTAATTATCATCTCTTTTGTGATGTTTCAGTGATTCCTCTTCAACCTACCTGCTTAACCTGCAGCAATTTTCAGATAGCTGGAATTACACAGGTGTGAGTTGTGAGATATTCTACTTTTTAAAGATTTGTCTGTGAAGCTAACTGAAGCATCTTTAATTGCATGATTCTAGGATTAGGGACCGTGTTCTTTGTATGCGTGTCTTCTAGAAAATGTGTAGTATACTGTTTCTGTGCAACTGTTGCTGCTTTTACTGACAGGACTGTGGTGGGTTGATTCTGGCCAGATGCCAGGTGGCTACCTGCCAAAGCCACTCTATCATTCCATCTCCTTATCTGGGCAAGGGGAGAAAAATACGACGAAAGCCTCATGGGTCACCGTAAGAACGGGGAGATCACTCACCAATTATTTTCATGGGCAAAACAGACTCAGCTTCGGGAAATTAGTTTAATTTATAACCAATTAAATCAGAGTAAGATAGAGAGAAATAAAACCTTTCCCCTACCCCTCCCTTCTTCCGAGGTTCAAATTTGCCTCTGATTTTCTCTAGCTCCTCCCTCTAGCGGCACAGGGAGGTGGGGAAAGGGAGCTGCACTCTGTTCATTACACATTATTTCTGCTGCTCCTTCCTTCTCAGGCAGAGGACTCCTCACACTCTTCCTCTTTTCCAGTGTGGGATCTCTTCCATGGGCAACACTGCTCCACAAACTTCTCCGAAGTGAGTCATTCCCTTGGGCTGCAGTTCTTCACAAACTACTCCAGTGCGGGTCCATTCCTTGGGGTGCAGTCCCTCAGGAACAGATTACTCCAGTTCAGGCTTCCCATACAGTCACAACTCCTGCAGCAAACCTGCCCCTGTGAGTTCCTCTCTCCATGGGTCCTTCCAGGAGCCTGCTATAGTGAGGGCTTCCCATGGACTCACAGCCTCTTTCAGGGTCACTCCCCTGCTCTGGTGTGTTGTTGTCCCTAGACTGCAGGTGGGTATCTGCTCCACCATTAACCTCCATGTGCTGCAGGGACAGCCTGCTTCACTGTGTTCTTCATCACTGAATGCAGAGGAACCTCTCCTTTGGCTGGAGCACCTCCTCCCCCTCCTTCTTCACTGCCCTTGGTGTCTGCAAAGTTGTTTCTCTCACACCTATCCATCCACTGTTGCAATTGCACAGGTGTTTTTTCCCTCTTCTTAAATATGTTATCACAGAGCTGCTACACCATCACTGATTGGTTTGGCCTTGGCCAGTGGCAGGTCTGCCTTGGAGCCAGCTGCCATTGGTTCTACCAAACATAGGGGAAGCTTCTGGCAGCTTCTCACAAAAAGCAACTGCTGTAGACCCCTGCTGCCAAAACCTTGTCATGCAAACCCAGTACACCTGGAACCCGGAACATGTGTTATTCCTGCACCTAGAAATACTGAATGAAAATCACAGGTTACAGTAGTACATGAAAGGAAATGAGATACTCAATCTCTGGGCCATTTTTGTGTTCTGACTTTCCTGTCCTCTGACATGTCTCGTGTAACAACAAGCCTTGTCTGTCTCAAAACACCACGTAGCATCCGAGTGCAGCATGAGGAGATACAAATCTGACATGGTTCACAACTCTGTCTTTTCTCCACGTCTGAGCCTGGATCTGTGCTGAAACAACGCAAGAGCTCTGCAGGACGGGGAACACACGTTCTCCCTTGCATGCAGATTGGAAGCCCAGGCCAGACTCAGCATGATTCATCACTGGCACTTGAAATGAAATCCATTACATTGCTTCAAGCTCAGTAGTGCAGAATCAGTTGTGCGCTATTCTGCCTGCATTTTTACACTAGCAGCCCTTTCTTTGTTTTGTAACTCCACAGAACTGTCTTTTTTTGCAGTGCCTCCTATCTCTGCTCCAGCATCAAGGTCTGCAGGTGAGATTGCCGGTTCCTGGTACATTCCACTGCTCAGTTATCAGAAATCTTGGGGTGCACTGACTTGCACCACAAGAAGTTATTTATGTCACACAGGTGTGAAAAATAACTGTCAGCACTGGCACTCGTAAGAAATTTTCCACTGCAAGTCTTTGAGGTGGTTGCGTTGCCTTCAATGAACTGTCTTGCTTTACTCAGTGTGAGCTTTACAAAACGAGAGAGGAACAGCCATCGGGGTTGACTTACCCTTTTTTATCGTCTTTTGATTACTTACTCAGCTACTTCTGTCATCTCCTGTCCTGGAGGAAAATAGAGATTTAGCAAATGAAGAAGAATGGTTTATCTGTGACAGGAAAGATTTCACTTATCAGTGTGGTGTTTGCTCCCAGGCAGCTCTATTGTTCCTGTGTTTGAACAACACGGATGTGAATGAACAGCAAATGACAGATTACTTCCTAATTTTGTAATTTTTTGTCTCTGCCCACACGTTGTTGGCTACCCTTCTTATGCTAAACATAAAGCATCAATAGTTTAACTAAATAAAGAATATCAAACAGAATGTACAGAGCTAGTGCAATGTCTTGTGAGGGCACACTTATCGAAAACTGGTTTCTTTTCATTTAGTTTGTTCTCCCAAGTACAAGTGTAAAATAAATCATTGAATCCCTATCTAAAATGTAAATTACTTTCATTTTTTATTTGTATATGTGTCTATGTCTATCTATGTATAACTATACATATATCATAGTGGGTTATTTTTTCCTTAGTTCAGCAGTTGGTAAATAAGAAAAAAAAAAAAAAAGATAAGCCTGAACTATCTAATGTGGTTTTGCATACCCCTGAGAGAAGTCAGACGACTTTCTGACTTAACTCTGCTTGACCAGCATGGCCTTTCTCAGCATAGATCTTATAGTGTTGTGTGTAGTAGTGGGATTTTGGACGAACTGTGTGTCAAATTCTGAGAGGCTGCTGGA
>NW_010412257.1:97735-102122 GCF_000710305.1 Buceros rhinoceros silvestris
CCTTGCAGTTCTCGAGGGTTTAGAATCAAATTCCGTGGGGGCTTGGGCGGTGTATTTTGTGTGCTTTGTAAAAGAGTCCTTAATGTTAGAAAATCTGTAATCATGTAATGTTTTAAACCTTCACTTGATAGCTGAGTTTGATTAAGAAACTTGTGAAAAGATTGAGTTAAGTGGGGAACTTTGAGATTAAACTAGAGAAACATGCAGTTTTTTGTAAAAACATGACGTCAGAATGAGAGAACACTTTATCTGAACGTTCATGTTTCTTGTGATTTTCTACACGGTTTATCATGTGTTTGTGGTGACAAAGATCTAAAGGCCTAAATACCACAATTATTTTTTTCTGCTGCAGGATATGTCATTTTGATTCTTAATAGTTTCTGTAATGGTAAGAGTAACATGTCCATATGAGTATCATTTTTGCCCCTTTTCTGAAAGAGTGGTCGAGCAATGGAACAGGCTTCCTAGAGAGGTGGTCAATGTCCCAAGTCTATCAGTGTTTAAGAGGCATTTGGATAATGCCCTTGATAACATACTGTAACTTGGTCATCCCTGAAGCATGGTCAGGCAGGTGAACAAGGTGATTGTTGTAGGTCAATTCCAGTTGAAATAATCTGTTCTATATATAAGCGGGAAAATACATCATTGTCACGAACTGACATAGCAGGAGTAGCGAGGCTCAGAGACCCAGGGTAAAACTAAAGGGCACTTAGTGGGTGTCTGGGCAACCTACTACTCTATTACTGAAGTTTACTAACTATAGATATATTGAAGTGATGTCTTAAATTCTCCAGATGCCTGTAATTTGTAGGAATTTTAGAGATAGTGGCGAAAAATGAAAGCAATTTATTTTTAATGGTTTTTGTAGGTGATGTGTTTCAGGTCCATCACTGGTTTCTGACTCAGAGAAGGGAAGGTCCTGTGAACAGTGACTTCCGCTTTTGCACTTCTCTATCAGTTTTCTTCCTGTGGTAAGTAATTTCAGCTTGTGCAGTTAAAAAGGACAGTGCTTAACATTTCTGCTGGAGATTTTTTTTTTAATTTCATTTTTTATTAGAATCAACTTGGATTTTTACTTTTCTTCTGAGACATAACAGTTTATGGTTGGATTATTCTCCCAGTTGGATTATTCTGCATGTACTGAAGCTGCTTAGAAGCAGAAACAAATAGAGAAGATCAATTTTTATGGCACTAGTGCAAGATGCATGTGTTGTGTTTGATAAATGTGTCACTCCACACAAGGAAACAAGATTCATTTAAAGGCTGCCAAATACGTTATATGAACTCTGGACCATTGGATTGTTTGAGATCTTTGCCAGGCTTTTCAATTAAGGTTTATGAATCCAGTGCAGAATGCATTTTATATCAGTAAAGATACTTAAGCAGTGATAAAATAGTCCCCTGAATGCTTTGCTAGGTGGGCAATTCAATTTTCAAAAAGACAGTTCACTTTCATGATGTGAAATAATATTTGAGGTGGATTTTTGCAGATATAACAAATGCCTTATACTTAATTGTTAAGACTTCTACAATTTATTATATTGTCCTACAGCGAACTAATCTATATATTTGCTTAAATGCTCAAATTCAAGGGTTCATTTTCCTCCTCCTTCTGTTTGTTTTTTTTTTTTTTTTTTTTTTTTGTTTTTTTTAATGTATATGGTATATGAAAGAAACATGACTGGATGGTAAACCCTTATACACAGTCCCTGCAAACTGGTCTGTGTAAAGCCCATTTAAAGCTGGAGATTCTTCCAGTATCCTGGGATTAAGGAGCAGTTTCACTGTTTATGCCATGCAAAACATCCTTCAGTCACTCTTTAGCCACCATTAATAATAACACAGCTTGTGATTTCATTGGCATTTTAATGCTTAGAACTGATTACTTAAACCACTTAGGAATTATGTAAAACAATGGAAAATGGTATTTAGTATGATCATGTTAAAGCTTTTATACATAGCCTGAGGTTTTTCTTCTGACCTAATGTATTTGACAAGACACCGATTAATTTTAATGAGATTGGCAATGACATGCTGTCGTTAGCATTTTGATATGTGTAAAGGTTATGTTGTAAAAATCTCGTACATATAATTATATTGGGTTTTCTGAAATCACAGACTCCAGTTTGGCAATTACAGGTAATTTTTGTCTCTGTATGGAAATTCTTTGGATTTTTGTAGAGCTGCAATTTGTCTGAGGGTTGTTTCCAGAGTTTATGCCTGTGAATTGGGTTTATGTTGCAGATGCAACACAAATTGTTCTGGCAGTTCCAGGGAAAGCAAGGTATGGACTGCACTCTGGGAGCAGAATTATACTGTTGCTGGGTAATTGAGACAGCCTTAGCTGCAATGTGGAAGTAGCGTGGCTACTATTGCTGTTTGTGCAAATCACTGTTTCTTGCTAAAGAAGGGAAGGAGATAAGCTCTGAGGCAGCACAAAACACTGAAGCAATAAGGGTTACTGTGCATGTGCTACCGTATTACTATAAATAATTACAATATTGTACTCATTGAGTTCCAACTAAGTTTACCGGAAATGTAATTCTTTTTGCTATTCCACCTGAATAGTGAAAGAGAGAAATAGGTGGGGAGATCGTCTCTAGCACCAGCACACGTACTTTTTACAGTAAGTCTTATTTTGTTGGTTATTTACATGACTAGAGTTTTTACCCCTTATTTTTCTGCTGTAACATTATATTTGTTTTCCTTTAAGGACAAGAAATATTAAAATGAAACTATGAGCCTTAACTTTGCCTGCATTAGTATTAAATAGTTAATCATATTTTTTCAGCAACATAACTTGTATTAGCTTTCTCATGACAGTCTAGTAAGACTCAGTCTTTTATATTTTATTTTTTTAGCTACTTAAGCAGACCCAGAGAAATAAATCCCATTAGTCAGCTTCTCAAAGCAAAGCGAGTACAAATGCACTCTCAGAGGCAGGATATAAATGAGGATACCAAATAAGCATGCTACGAGGAAAATTAATATTTCTTTTAAAAGCCATGAATGATGGTATTTAAAATGAAGCATATAAACAAGAACCTTTCCCTTCTATCTTCTTCTCCTCCCTCTAAGAAAAATGAAACAGATTACTTCATATATTTTCTTTGCAAAAAGTTTTAGAATCCACAATGTAAATTGTGAATTCACACTTATCAGATGACATAAATATACATGCTCCTTATAAATACTAAGATTAGGAGCATGTATAGACCATGCATGCTCCTTAGGAAAAGGATGCCTATAATTTTAGTCCTATTTACTGTGTCTTGGAATTACAGCCCCAACAAACATAACAAGATATGACATGTTCACAGAATAATCTAGAGGGTGAACATTGGGAACACTGCATTAAATGATGTGCCTTCAGCACAGGGCCATTAAACTTTAATTATTCAAAAAACATCCATGTTTTTATATTAATTTCAGTCTTACTGGTTCCAAATTTCTAATTTCTTTCTCTTTTTTCCCTGTATTTATGCTGTTAATATATTTCTGAGAATGATAATTCAGAAGTATGAAGGCTTGCAAAAATGTTGTGACTGAAAGGAGAATGGTGAGAATGGGCAAGTTTTTGGCTTTTAGAAGGGTATGGATGACAGGGCAGTCAAGAAACACTGTATTTTTTTGTCACAAAGTAGGAATTATTTTTTTTTCTGAATGTTACCAGGAGGCAAGATGACTGGATTTCTTTTCCATTTTGTCAAGATTTTCTGGAAACATCTACTTTTTGTTTTCACCATGGATGGGTATATGCTGCAATTGGCTGGGCAATTTAAAGCCAACTCTAAACTAACTACTTTGCTTTCAGTAGACAGGAAAGACATGGAACACTATTCAGCATGGTCTGCATGTCTAAAAATAAATTTCATGTTTCATTATTATTTTATTGCACTGTTGAACTCAAAGAATAGAGTCAACTTGGACATAATTATGCTTCTGATTTCAGAGCAGGTATGCACTGTCGGCAGAAATCAGAATGGCATGGAAGGAAAGGTGGACAAGAGCAAACAAAACCAGCAAATTGCAGGAGTTCTGGAGGGCTAATCAAAGCAGAGAGTGAGATAAAATATGAGGCATTGCTGAATGGTTTTGATGAAGGTTTTAAAAGCCCTTCATGTTGGTCTAACGCTACTTCCACTGAAATTAACACCGGCAATGATGGAGCAACTTGCAGAAACCCAGGACTTGTCTGCAGTGTGCAGCAGGATTCCTCAAGAATGGTCATTCTGCAGCAACATGACCTGTAATCATTTTATAGCAGGACCCTTGACGTGGTGATTGACAATAATAGGGAGCTCTCCCTGCTGGTTTTCTTTGGCAGTAATTTCAGAGGTGGAAGCCTCCTGGCTGCTGAAACTTTTTGGTTTGTTCTCCAAATAAG
>NW_010412257.1:102181-111651 GCF_000710305.1 Buceros rhinoceros silvestris
CTGAACCTTTTTGGTTTGTTCTCAAAATAGAGCAACAGAAGTTTGCGAAAGGCTTCATTTATGTCTCACAGATGAGCTCTTAGAAGGACACTGTGCTATAGAAATAGTTTATTAAAGCAACAAAGCACGATGTTCAGTTTCTTCAAGAAAGCAGTCTGCTCACGAACGTAGAAGATTATCAGATTCTTTGTATTTTGAGTGGACTTCTTTTGAATCAGGTTATTTGACTCAACTTCGGCAAGCTTTTGTTTTTCCTCCGATGAACAGAATAGATTGCTGCAGTTTTTAAAGCCAGGTTGTCTGACTCTGCACCTTAAACAAATCATCTGTCTGGGATTAACTTCCCTTTATCTCCTGCCTGTGCAATCTGGCAAAAATCTGAGAATTCAAACTTTTTTTTTCTTTTTTTTTTTTATTTCTGCCAGTTTTCTATTTCTAGTGATAGAATCACATGAGAGAAAGCCTGGTCTTTGTACTGATGGCTTGAGAATTTGTACCTCTGGATTCCAGGACTGCAGTCCTCTGTGTTTTTCTTTTAAAATTTCTAAATTAGTCTATTTTTGTGCAATACTTCATTGTTGCGCAGACTTTTACTCTTTCTAAAGTGCTGTTAAACAATTTTTAGTGCATTAGCTGTTCTGCAGATATAATCCAGCTCTCATATTATTGAAAGATAAACCAATAAAGGCCATTATAGATCTTAATTATTGCCTGGCTATTTTTGCTCAGGAATATTTGAAGTCATCACAGTGTTCTACATTTTGTGGGAAAAATGGCACATCCAGTGCTGTTTTGCACTTTATATTAGTTCTATAGTCCCCATGTCTGAATGGACAGAAGCATTATGAATTTTTCTGTGAACAGCCCTTCTACTAGAGTGGATTTATTCCTCTGTGTGTAATGCTGTTTTTCAGAGCTCTCTGTCCCTCATGCAGTGACTCAGAAATCTTTGTAGGACGTAGATTTACACAAATTTCTGTTTTCTTTCTCTGTCTTCATCCTTTCCTCTTCCCTCTAATTTTTCCTTCCATATTAACAAAGTGGTTTGACTGGAATGCATTTATTGGAAACCTTTAGTTTTGGCTTATATCTGCTGGTTATGACAGATATTTTCTATATTTAGAAGTGAGATTCCACCTCAGATGCCACTACCAACAAACCGATGATTTGTACTTGCAGCCAGAATAGTTTACCAAATGCAGTGAATTATTTATGTTATAATTCATGCCTCTCCATTATAGCAGTAATGTTGTAGAAGAGAAATGAGGACAGATGACTGGGAGGAGAGGGAAGTAAGGAACAGCTGTGAGCAAAATAAAAGCAACTTTTTTTCCCCTCCAAAATCAAATTAATCCTTTCCTTTTAGGAGTCCAAATACCTATAATCTTCATTAATTTTGCCCTAATCATAGTATTTATAGTTCTGTCTAGGTCTGAAGTCAGGAGGAGAAAAATAATGTGTAAATCATTGCTCCTTGTTCTGACTAGCTAGAACCACAGGTTGCAGAGGTGGCGATAGAAATACAGTGAGTATAGAAGGTACCTGAAAGGCAAATGCTACGAAAAGTCAGACTGGCTAGAACTGGTGGTTTCTGCTAATGCAGAGCCCTGTCATGGTGCCTGTAGGTTTTTGGGGTTGTTTTAGATTTTCTTTGACATTTCAGTAATCTTAAAAGACAGCATGTTCATTTGAACAACAAACTTGCTAGTTTTTCTTAAAGGGAAAAGGTTATTACAGTAAAACTGTAATTTTCTTCTATAATTTCTTGCAAGCAGCATCTATCAAAATCATGTTACTAATGCCTACAATTTGATCTGATCTTCAAGGAACAGACATGGGGGAAGCTTTGTAGCAGCTTTCCATGTGTATAATGTCGTTATCTTTTGAAGTCAAATATAGCAAAAGCATATATGCAAGGTCTTAGAGTCAGTGGCACTACAAAGAACATAATTAACCGGGCTTGGTTTCCTGTCTGTGAACAACCAGCACATAGCAAATCAGAGAATTATGAAAGGGATCGACAGAGACACTCTGTCATCTCGGACAGGTACTATATGTACTCAGAAATAGTAGCCACTGTTTGGCTACTTTGACTGCCACACATTGGGATTAACTTTCAAGGGCAGAGTCTTAAACTCACCCTTTTTTGGGCTAAGTCTTCCTGGAGGTTAAGGATAAATATTGGAATCAGATGATTAGAAGATGCGATCCCAAATTAGGCTTTGAGGAAATAAAAGTTGAACTTTGTAACTGGGTCGGTAGGGAGGGCAACATCATGCAACAAGGGAAGGTTGTGTAATTGGTCAGAAAAAGATCTAGGTAAGAACTCCTGGTGTAGTGAAACATGCTTAAACAGTGATTACAACAGGCTGTGCAAACATATGTAAAATGTTCTGAATATGAAACTCTATGAAGCTTCCACAATAAATAAAACAATTTTTCTGCTGAGTAGAACTATGTATTTCAGATGTTATTTTCTCTTGCTCAATAAAAATATTGTTCCATATATTTTTATTCTATCAGAACAATGGTATTTCTGTTCTCTGTTGTTTTTACTTTCCAATTCCACTCTCTTGTCTCTTTTGTGTATCCTTTTCTGTATTCTCTCACCATTTTCTCTAATTAGAGCAGTTTATTTCCATCTGCCACTTATAGTATTACTTACCCATCTAAAGTAATAAACACCAAAATATCTGTGCTAAAGTAGACACTGTTTGAACACTATCATTAGATTTCAGAAACTATGCCCCACATTAGCTGATTGGTCCATACCTTCATTTTCCAATGAGACTGGTTAAGCACTGGAATACTTTCTGCAGCATCTCTGTGTTCAGAGATGCTCAAAAGTTTACAGGACAGGGCCTCGATCCTGTTTTGAAGTTAACCCTACTTTGAACAGGAGAGTGAACATCCGGGTGTCCCTCCAACCTGAAATATTGTATGAATCCGGTGTTTCGTTACTCTAGTTTGCCAGGAAGTCAGAAAGATAACAGTTGTTTTGGCTGCAATCAGATAAAAATGGGAAGCTTTGCTCTGCTAGAATCCATGTAAATGGAAGCTAATAGTCTGAAGAACCCAGAGGAATTGTGTGGAAGCATTTTTTTTATATCTAACATGTCAGCCATTTGTCATCATGTTTTATCTTACGTTTTCTTATTGTTTTATATCTCTGAAAGTGGAGAATGGTCTTATATTCTAACAGATATTTGCTAGTTTCAATCCATTTAATGGAGCTGTTAATTGCTATTATTTTAATTTGTCTTCAAAACAATAATACAGCAAGATAGGTGGGGGATGGGGTGGTGGGTAGGTGTTGAGAGAGTGAGAGGTCCAGAGCAACTTTTCCTGGGATATGAATACGAATGAGAAAAAACCCTTTCAAATTACATTGATGAATCAGAGCAAAGATCAAATAGCAAAACAGACAGATCTGTTTGTCCTTACACGTCACACAGGCGTAATCAGCAAAGAAGTTATCCATGAAGAATTTTCCTGTCTAGAAAAAAAAAAAATTATGTTGGGAGAAATCTGGCTTCTGATAAGACGACCCTAGAGAGGTAAATTTGTGGTAACTTTCTGAGATTGGCTAAGCTCTGTGACGGTGTTCAAGTGGGGACAGTTATTCCTCTACAGAAGCTGTATGGAACTGGAAGACTTATTAAAAGAGCTTGTACTAATGGCTACAAGTTGGACACATTTTGGATTACCAGTGGAGAATGCACTACAAGTTGTTTTGTAATACTACAGCCTCTCTTGTGGGAACAAGCAATTCACAATAAAACAACCTAAATATTTCAGCTATTTAAAGGCCTTTAATTTTCCATCTGTTCACCCATTAATAATTTCATAATAATTTTCAGTAGGAAAGGCATTTTTGTAGGAAAAAGACCTGAGGATTGCCCATTGAAGTCATGTTTGCCAGTAGGGAGAGGTTTTATTACCAACTAAGATTTGGATTTTTTTGAAAATAGTTTAAAAACATATAGAAGATATGTGCCTTTGTTTTACTGTAGGTTGTGGAAGCTGCTTGAATATCAATCAGGCTGGTTTGTATTCTGTTCAAGGAAAGTCACTTTTAGCAAATAGCTCGACTAAGATTTTATGTTTGGGCATGAGTCTGTTACTAAGAGAGAGTTTTGTCACCGCTGTATGGTATTATGCTAATTCATTCTCTCTCAGATGCATAAGTCTTTGGATAAATAAGTAAAATTATGATCCTTTCTTGCCTTAGTCACCATGGTAAAGTTTTGCTAAGAATAGACTTTGTGTCTGGGTTTCAAAACAAGGCTAGGAACAGCAATACTCTTTGCAAGAAACTTGCTGACAGTTCCTTGGTGCCTATCCCATCTGGATGCGATGATGAAGAGGATGCGCGTATAGGAGAGAGTATCCTGACAGAAAGTGGCTCTATCAGAGAAAGTGCTGACCTGCAGTGCCCTGTACTTTCTTGCATGTGGAAACAGAGGCATGGGGGGTATGTGAGAAAATAGTCAGACTCTGTTGAACAATAACAAGCATAGATGCACACATCTGAGAGGAAAGAGGAGTGACAGCTTGAGTAAAGAGTATGGAAGAGTTGATCCAGACTTTTTTCCTTGATTTCTCCTAGATGACATACTACATTCTGGTCTTCTCTCATTTAAAGAAAGTAGAAAAGATTAAATTGAAATAACCCTGATTTTGACTATTGAAATGCAGTTGATAACCTTCAGATTTAAGGTGACTCGTTTTTGCTGGATTGATGCCACTAACTGAGGTTATTAGTGGCATAGGCTGGGAAAAAAGCAGTGCTTTGGATAAATTGTTCTTGTGACACAGTTTTCTTTACACCATCTGTAGACATGCA
Organism: Buceros rhinoceros silvestris; assembly: GCF_000710305.1. Taxonomy (NCBI): domain Eukaryota; kingdom Metazoa; phylum Chordata; class Aves; order Bucerotiformes; family Bucerotidae; genus Buceros; species Buceros rhinoceros. The sequence continues at coordinate 107,028 of NW_010412257.1, forward strand.
GCAAACTACTTTCTGCTAGTTTATCACAGAGACTGGAAAAGGAGTAGGAAATATTTTTAAAGACAATGACCTAATTAAAAGTATTAGCTACATATCTTATGACTTGCTTTTACGCTAATGAATTGATAGGCAGATAGTAATACATTGTCGTTCATAGAATGTCCCTATTATTTTAAACCGTGAAACTGATGATTAGTCATTCAAATAAATTGTAATTAAATGGGAACATTATGATTATATTATGCTAATGACAGAAGTGTGTATTAAATATTTGCAAATTATTCAAGAGAATGTATTAGGCAATTAGAGAAAATATTAGTGTTTGTTCACTCTGAAGCTATCAAATGACTTGATTTGCATCAATAATTTTAAAGCTCTGTAGTCTCATTCATAATGAATTGCTGCTAAGTAGGAGATATTCCACCAAATGGAGGTACAGGAAAGAAGCAAGAAAGGGCAGAAAAACACTGTTTTAGCATTCAGGGTAACACAATTGCTAAAGCAGTCTTTAGAAGCCGGGGGATTTTAACTTTTATAGTAAGTTATTCATTAATGATACAACATCATTTCATAGCTGTCATGCAGTTCTGTGTGACCTCCTGCGAGATTTGATAGAAGGCCACAATAAACATGGACTATTAATGTTTTCCAGTTTGAAATGTATGAGAAATTTTATAAGGAAATGGCTCAGTCCTGATTGTTAAGGATGTATTGCAAAGAATAAATTTTAAAATACAAAACACTTGTATATATAAAAAGAAATAAAAATATCGATGGATGATTTTCAATATCAAAGACAAATGACCATGAAGTAGTGAAATTCTGTATAAAGGTTTTGAAACAAGAAAAGAATTAGAAAATAAAAGGAATAGAATGCATGGTGAAAACAGATTTTTATTCTTTTGAGGTAAACGGCAGTAAAGAGCAAAACAAATGATGCCAATATATGTATTTTGAATATTATTCAAAGTGAGAATATGACTGTCAAACATGTTGCAGGAGTTTTTCAGTTAGACCAGAATTAGGTTCTAGGCCCTCTGTGTTTATTTTATAACATTTTTCCTAATACATGATTAAAAACAATCTGAAGAGAAAAGCGCTAGTATTCTGCATATGATCTGAAATTCTCATAGGCTACATCTAATGTAATTATTTGTCTGTCTGTAGAAATTCTTTTGAAATTGTTTACCTAGTAGTTATCTATTATTAATGCTTCACAGATGTGGAAAACAAAAAATTCATTTCCAGGGTGTAATATGTAATACACATACAGTAGGAAGTTTCCCACCAGACTTTCCTTAGTCCACATCAGTCTAAAATATGGTTCATTACAGTACATCCCTTAGTCTTCTGTATGCAAAAGCTCTGATGAATGAAAGAACCTGTGAGAAAAGATCTAAACTCTTGGAATGTGTGAGATTAGTTTTGCAAATCTTCCTAGTTGAGTGTTAATGCAATACGGCAACTTTACCATTTTTTGAAGTATATTTCAGGGCTTGTTCTTTTCTGCCTTTGCTTGTTTTCACTCTTCAGTAACGTTACGCTCTTAAGAGTTAGCGGAAAAAACCATTCGAGTCAGTAGAAATGTGGATATTCTACTTAAGAAGCCTTGGATATGCAGACCAGAAACTGAGTCCATAGTATCACAGTGCCACAGTTTTCTGTGATAAATTTGTTTGAACAGATTAAATTCTTTACTCTGTCGGGTTTGAACTAATCTGAAATTGTATTTAATGAGCCAGGTTAGCCCTAACTGTTTGTTTGGGAATAATAATTAAAATCGTTAACACGTTAATTTATATCTTAGGGTATTTTTGTTCTACAGATAGAGCTAAGTAGGAAACACTTTCCATTAATCATATTGAGGGGAAGTAAAGTAATTTCAAAGTCTTTATAGGACATGGGAGATACAGACTGAATTCCCTATTCTACCTTAATAGGATCATGTGTAAGGATGAGATCTGTTACTCTCTCATTAAATGTTTTGCTAACAAGCTATCAGCTTTCCGTTGGACCTGTACACTGTACATAGTAATTGGAGCAAAGTTTTATATCTGGGCATTTTCCATCTCATTTGGGTATTCCTGCCACTGGCCTAATATGTAAAATTTCTTCAAATAACCTAAATATTTATATAAAGAGGAAATATTTAAATATAAGAAATCAATCAACACCCTGTAAAATACTCAGTGATAGATATGTCAAACTGCTCTCAGTTAACCTTGGCCAGATATCTGTTTTGGTGACTTTAGTTACAATCTCTACTGTAGACTTGAAAACTTTGTGATACAGGGCAACTAGAAACTAGAAGGTCCTGCAGCCAGCCCGTAATCCAGCCTGAGATTATTTCCAGTTAGATATTTATTAGGTGTAACCCAGTTTGAAAGACCAAAAAAAAAAAAAAGTGTGTGAAATATCAGAAAATTACTAAGAACAAAGGTGTCTCACATTAAACATCTGCAGTGAGGTGTTAATTCATGGAAGGCTATGTATCTCCAAAAAATGTCACTGGTAAGTGTCAGCAATTCCATGCTAGAGGAATTGCTAATAGAAGTGACAAAAAGCTCTGTCAAGGAGCAGGTTTCATACTGGAAAAGTTAATTTTCTCATTTTCAGACGAAGTACATTGTTGACAGGAGTGATGCAAATTTCTGGTTTCTACAGTTGATTGCTATAGTTTTCTCTTATACTGCACACTATAGACTGGGAAAGAAAGTAGTTACAGAAAAGTTTCATGCAATGGGAAATAACTGAAAAGAACAACAATCTAATTTTAATCTTAGTATCTCATATATTAATATATAAACAGCTTTTAGGCAACTCTACAGACAGACGCTGTTAGAGGACTCCTCAGAGCTCTCCTGCTCTGACAGCTGTGATTGCAGAGCAGCTGACATCATGGCAAGAGGAACTATAAACTGAAGAACCATCGAGTCTAGAGTGATCGTACATCTGTCTGTAGCACTCCTCAGTCATGTACGCAACCGGGCTTAATTAGACGTGAGGCTTTATCTTTTGTGATAGGTGGATTTTAGTAACTTCCAAATGTTAATGACCCAGGGCATTTGACCAAAGCTGTAAGAGTTGGCTGTTTATTTGCATTGTATTTTGTGACATACATGATTTATTAGGGCCAGTATTATAAATAATGTAGTATCTGAAAATGAAACACACCATGCAGTCACAAGGGTAAGTGACTTGCTTTTATTTTAAACCTTTTAGCATCCAAAAAGACATGCCAGAATAAGTCAATAGGATATCTATGAGCTAGACATCCCACGGCGTAGTGGATTGTCACTGAAAGGGGCTGACTTTGAATGAGATTTGTGTTTCTGAACCCTTCATGATGTCTGGAAAATTCTTAATTTGAGACCCTCTTCCAGCCTTGTTACTGATATTGCCCTCATTATGTGTTTATAAGGTGATGATTAAACCCCTCAAAGCATTTGAGGAGGTAACTGTGACGATTAATTAGTTCGTGGTATTCTGAAAACACAAAATGACACAATAAAAAGATGTCTGCATTTCAGTCAATGTTGAATACTGCTGCTTCACCCCAGATAACTGCTTTTTCCCCATCACCTCTTCATTAATGGACTTGCATGGAAAATAGAAGTCCTTAAATTCTGATTTCTTTGTTTTGTGTGTGCTACAACTGGCCTACAACACGTTATGTGAGATTTATAATTCAGAGAAAAGAATACCGCAGTATCTTGTAGTTTGTCAAACAGCCTCAGAGACTGTACACCTATTATTGTGTTTGTAATCATTATTCAAGCATGGCAGGTTTTTGGTTGACTGGTTTAGACGTTTTTTAATGCTTGAAGAATTCTAATAGTGCATTTGAGAGAGTTTCTCTGTTAATTTCTGCAAGATTCAGCTGATTGACGTTTCTACAGAGCCTCCATACAATTATACTATGGCTTTATGGGATATTTCATGGGTAATACACTGAAACAATATTCTCTGTATCTGATATTTCATACTGTATCATCCAAATTAAGAATACATTTGAGGTTTTATCTTTTTCTGTCTTTATATGAGAGTGTTAATTTGGTAGGGGGAAAAATATATTCTGTGTATCTGTTAAAGATTAACCATTTCTCACTCCAAAAGAAGATTTTTACTTCCTTTTCTTGTTCCCAAAATGGTCTTCTGAGACAGTTATGAATTTTCATGGAACTTTTAATTATTTTGGGTTTAGAGTTTTAAATGCACTACACTGTATTATGTGTATCCTCCTACGTAGATCTGATGAACTGCTTTCTCTTCTGTAGTACTAAAATGAGACGTTCTCCAGGATAAGCTGTTACAGGATGCTGCTCGATACTGCTGGTGAAGGGTGGAAATTTCCATTCCAAGTATTTGGTTACATCTGATTTGGTTGTGAAAGAGAATTTGACATAATTTCTTTTTTAGGTTGTGTTTTACCTTGGTATATTAAATATGTTGGATTGATTTCAGGTACCAATAATTAATTTGGCTTATTTCTGCTGTCAGCTGTGCAGGAGCTGAAGCTTGTTAAGGGTTGAGGGGCCGAGGTACCCACTCCTCAATTTACCTTAACGAAATCCCTTTGTCCTGATAGAGACAGAAAAGGGATTTAGTAGGGACAGGAAGAAAT
>NW_010412257.1:112323-116420 GCF_000710305.1 Buceros rhinoceros silvestris
AGTCCCCCGGCAGGAACAGCCCACGGTCTGCAGCTCCCAGGCGATCCGGGGGTGCAGGCAGACCTTCAGGCTGTCGGCCTCACTCGGCAGCCGGCAGTCTGGGTGCGGCCTGTTCGGGCCTAGCGGGCCTGGTCGGTGGCAGAGCAGGTCCGTGGGAGCTCCCCTCTCCTCGTGAAGTCTGAAGTCCGAGAGAGCGACACTGCCCTCGGCTGCTGCTTTTCAGGCCTTTACACGTAACACTCCACCTGACTCCCTTAACCAATTAAATGCAGAATTATCATATTGCAGGGAATAATTATATTGGTCCAGAACTCAAAACAAGGAAGTCTCAGCTCAAACCAGGAAGTTTAGCCCAAACCGGGACAGGAGTAGAGCCTGGCTATTGCTGCTTGTATACTGACAGGATCTGCTCCACTTGATCCTCTCAGTTCTGGTGCTGCTGTCTAGCCCTGGCGTCATCAGCATACTTCTAGACCATGCACGAAAGCTAATTCTTTGCTTACAGCTTCCTTTACATGTCTCAAAACGGGACAAAGCTAAAGATCAGCCTGTAGTATTTCGAGTCTGTTTTCCTTGCACCTTGCCAAGTCTTTTACCACTGTGCTGCCCTTTGCTTAGCTCATGTGGCCTCAGTCTGCAGCACCTCCTGGAAAGCTGGGCGTGTGGTGGGTATCGAACATGCAAAACACACACAGAATCACAGAATCATCTGGTTGGAAGAGAACTTTAAGATCATAGAGCCCAGCCCTGCACTGCCAGGGTCCCTAAACCATGTCCCTCAGCACCACATCTACACAGCTTTTAAGCACTTCCAGGGATGGGAAATCCACCAGCTTCCCGCAAAGAGACCTTTAAGATCATAGAGCCCAGCCCTGCACTGCCAGGGTCCCTAAACCATGTCCCTCAGCACCACATCTACACAGCTTTTAAGCACTTCCAGGGATGGGAAATCCACCAGCTTCCCGCATCACTTAAGACTATTTGTAAACTACTAAAAAAAAATATATATCACTTTCAAATGTGATTTATGTTGACTAATGCTAATGTTACCATACCGCTACTTCAGGATTTAGCACTTTGAAACTTAGTGCTCTTGTATGTAAATTCAGGTTCAGGCAACTGAATAATTTTCTTTAGGTACTACTTGGAGTAAACAACCATGAACTGAAGATCATATGAATTGTAAACTTAAAAGAAAGGTCAGTTTTGTAGTTCGAGAAGACAGAAACAACAGTGATATTTTGGTGCATATGGCTACGCTCTCATGTCGAATGGTAGTACCTATAGCAATGGCTGTGTCCCAAAGGAAGAGCTGCCTGGTGAGAGCTTTCGTAATGGAACAGATGTGGTTTTAAATTTCGAAGTAAGATCTGCTAAACCAACTTTTTTTTTTTCTATTTTATACTACTCCTTTTTGTCTATTTTTATTGATTAGCAGTCTTAAAGTAATGTTTTACTTCAGACAGAACTTGCAGCAGTATCATTTTTTCTTCTCCGTATCATTCCCTCTTTTCTACAAACTCGTTCCCTGACTGACTGTCCTTCAACTTCCATTTCCCCCGATCCGTATATTTCATAACCATTGATCTCTAATGAGTTTGCAGAATTACCATCATATCACTCTTTAAACTGAGGTTTTCAGGTTCCTCAGGATCTTTCAAGTTCTGTAAATGCCAGCCCCAGTTTTGATTCGGTAATTACTGGCAAGCAGCTAACAAGCAGGTACAGGAACCAGAATCAGGTGAATTCACCTGCCTGTTGTGCTAGAGTAAAGGAGAAAAAGTAGCATGTATGTGATCTAATTACAACAGCCTTGAGCTAAATGCTGGGCCTTTTATATTCCAAAAGCCTTGTTCCCTCCATTAACCTAACAATGATATTCTGGAATTCAATTTTAATTTTGCTATCCATATCACAGTTGCTAACTTTCTTCATTAGTCTTTTCATGTGTTTTTCTGCTGAGAAGCTTTTGAAGTCTGTGTAGATTTATCCATTCTACTCACTCCTCTGATCTCTTATTGTCAGTTCCTTGAAGCTAATTAGATTTATCTTGTATTATATCCCCTTCCAAAATCCCCACTGAAAATTTGAGCATTTTGTGTATATCTATTTGTCCTTTTTGGGGGCTATTTTTTAGGTCTAATGCAGTACCCCCAAAATCCTATTGCTTATTTCCTTTTTGTATAATGGTGCTATGTTAAGTATCCCCTGTCGTGTTAAGGAATAAATCCGTACCAAAAAAAAAAAAAAAAAAACCACCTAAGCTCCAACGCTGCAATCCATAAGACGACCAAGAAAAGCATCCGGAGGGAAGGCGATGCTGGTGGGTTGTCCTTGGCTGGCTACCGGCATAAATCCGTACCAAAAAAAAAAAAAAAAAGAAGCCGCTAAGATTTTGGAGAAGAGTCTGCTCGCAGGAAAGCATTACACAATTCTGTCGTTATATGGAATGCACCACAAAAGCATTGTCAGCTGCTACTCTCTGTGCATATCACACAGTACCTTGGAGATATTGCACTAAAAACCCCTCACTTGTATTGTGTTGCTTGGGGTTTTTTTGTTTTGTAGTCACCGATAGTTGGTTTTGGTTGCAAGGGTCGGCAGCCCATCGTCAGCCTGGAAAGGCTCCAGCTGCATGCAGGCGTATTCTAGTACCCACGATGGTGCATGAGAGAGAGAAAATAGTAAGTCAGTAAGCACAGAGAAGTCAGGACTGGGTGGGAAAACTTTTTCCTATCCTATAAACACCTACAGGTTCCTGGAAATACCACCGTGAGTTTATAAGTGTGTTAGGTGTGTATATGCTTACCAACATCTCATTCACTTGATGCGATTAGTGCTCTTCGCACTTGCTAAAAAAAAACTTTTTAGAGAGTGAATCTTTGGGAGGTTTACAGTTGACCTCAGGGACAGATGAATTAAACTTGTAGAAAGACTCGGTGAAGTTTTGCAGGCACAAAAGTGTGTTATTTTGACCAGTTATAAAGAAAGATCTGGGTTTGCCCATTAAAGCAGTAGGAGATAGCCTGAAGGACACTTTTTTATTAGTTTGCTTGCTGACAGCCTCTTTCTGTCTGTGTGGCTGTTCTGGTTCCTGGCTGTGAGAAGCCTTGAGGGAGCTGCTACCTTGTGGTGAAAGAGCATTTGGGTAGCTACTCTGGTAGCAACCAGATCAGGCCTTGCTTTCCTCTCTCCTCTCAGTGCTGAGGATTTAAAAACGCGATTCAAATGAACTTTCTGTGTATCTTCTCAGCCTCAGGTGCAGAGCTGAGTGATCACATCTCTTGAATTGCAAAGTTCAATAACCTACTTTCTCGTTTATTCCTTATTTTGAGACCATGGCAGACTTCTAACAACAAGTGCAATCCTTGTTAAACAATTATTTATTTTTGTTCAAAAATAACCATCTTGCATCATGCTTGGGATGCATCCTAATGGTATTCGTTTGCACTGAAGTACTGATTCTGTAAAAACTTAGTTATATATGATTTTATTTTCTGACTGTAAACAAATTGGAACTGTTGATGAGTGAGAGGATCACTTTATTTGCTGAAGTTCCTACTTGTATTATTTCCAAGAAGAGGATGTATTTTGCAATACAAAATCTCTCATCTCTAACTGATGCATGATTTCTTTTATATAAATGTCTCCTTAAAAAAAAAAACAACAAAAAAAATTCTTCACGCCAAGCTTCCTGAAATTTTTGTGCAGTGATTTTAAAGTTCTTGTCCTTATTTTCAAAGCCCTGAGTGTCTGTGGTATTTGACTACTTTCCTCCATTTTCTAAGCTGCTAATTACAGTCTGAATCATAAGGTTACTTTTTTTTCCTATACTGTAATTTCGTGAGCTGTGAGTCATGGGGTTTTTGTAGTTCTATCGTTTAAAGATATTGCAGGATCTTTCCCTGCTGCCCACTTGGTGTTCTTATTTAAAAATAAGATTGCAGAAGGAAGCCTTTGCTGCTACTTTTAACTCACTAGTTAGTTGTACATGTTCACAACTTTGGGTTTTTTTGAAAAAATATTGTGCTTTTTTATTGTTAGTGAGTCCCCTATGGTACCATATGAAATATAAAATGTGTAAAGTAATAACATGT
>NW_010412257.1:116623-119073 GCF_000710305.1 Buceros rhinoceros silvestris
TGGTTTTCTGGTAGATTATTCTGCAGTAAAATAACAATTCCTTTATTTCCTGTCATTGCCATAATTTTGCCAGTATGTTCAAATACCATAGAAATTAGAATCATAGAATGGTTTGAGTTGGAAGGGACCTTTAAAGGTCATCACACACACACACACAGAGCCATGGGCCTGGACATCATCTTCAAAGAGACCAGGTTGCTCAAAGTCCTGTGCAACCTGGCCTCAAACACTTCCAGGGGTGGGGCATCTACCACCAATCTGGGCAACCTGTGCCAGTGTCTCATTACCCTCAGAGTAAAGAATTTCTTCCCTTTATCTAATCTAAATCTACCATCTTTCAGTTTAAAGCCATTACCCCTAGCCCTATCACTACATGCCCTTGTAAAAAGTCCCTCCCCATCTATCTTGTAGCCCCCCTTTAAGTACTGGAAGGCCACTATAAGGTCTTCCCAGAGCCTCCTCTTGTGTAGGTTGAATAACCCCAATGCTCTCAGCCTGTCCTTATGGAGAGGTGCTTCAGCCCCTTGATCTTCTTGGGCCCTCCTTCGGATCCACTCAAGCAGGTCTATGTCTATCTTATATTGTGAGCCCCAGAGCTGAATGTAGTACTCCAGGTGGGTTCTCACAAGAGTGGAATAGAGGGGAAAATCACCTCCCTCGACCTGCTGGTCACACTTCTTTCGATGCAGCCCAGAAAACACAAAGAAAACACTGAGTGTACGTAAAAGACAGTAGTTCCTCATAACCCGTGTAACTCTCTCTCTTGTTATGACTATCATATTGAAGCTAAGTACACAGCTGTCTAAAAAAAATAATATCTCTTATTGGCATATCCAAATATTTGAGATCCTGTCATTACTTCTTACTCAGAAAATATTGGGATATAGCACCATTGCAAGAGAGTCATTCAGATAAAAAAGTGATAATTTTGAGAAGCATTTGCTACAGAGAACAGAATTTCATGTATTTGGGTTTTTTTCCCACTGAAAGAGGAAACAAGTTTAAAATGCTGCTAGAGGGTCCTACTTATTTATGTGAAAGACTCTTGATTAAAAATGCACATACACCTTAAAAAAAAAAAGCTTTCATAAACAGTAATTCAAACTGTTCTTCCGTTCCAAGTTTGTCTTGAAAATATTTGATCTTAAACATTTGGGAGAAGAGTTGTTTTCTGGTGTTTTACACTTATTATGAACTTAGTTTTTTTCTTCTCTTCTGAGAATGTTCTTGGACATTATCTTCATTTTAGGAATGGGATGTTTTAAAATTATCATAATTGAGTGATACTTGCAATAACCTGTGTCAGTAGAACATAAAAAACAGCAGGACACATATATTACTTGCTTGCCATAATAGTCTCTACTGGTTTTCCACTATTCTAATCCTCCTAATAGCCATGCATTTAATGAGCCTAACATTTTCTCCTATGAAAGATGGGGTCTTTTTGTTCCTCTTGAGTAGCTTTGAGGGTTCCATTATTAGCAGCAGGCCTCTGTAATTTGGTGAAGCGATATGTTGCATTATAAAGGTGGACTGTGTTCTCTTCCCAGGAAGTTCTGCTGAGCTTGGCTGAGGGCTGGGGCTTATAAGCTTATCGCACATGGTTGAAAAGTTTAGCTGTGTAAAGTCATTTATCTGGGTTTAATTTTTGGTCTTGTATTCTCCTCCCAAAAGGACTAAATGTAGAAAATCTCCGAGGATGGGTTTTTTTGCACTGTGATTTAAATTGCAGAAGTAGATGAAGTGTTAGGAATATTGGATCGCTGCTTTGTTGAGAACAACTCTGTTGCTGAAGTGGTCTGGCTACATCAGCCTCCCTCCTGACAGCCATGTCACCCAGTGACTCTTAGACTTCTCTAGTGGCAGCTCTGGTCCATGTAGAGAATTTTGATGCTGTCAGCTGGCATAAGGGGTCTCTTGTGTTTTGATATTGAATATTTAGCACTCAGGTTCTGCACATACACATTCTAGGTATTGCAGTTAAAATGTGGGAAGACACTATTGTTTCCATTTTAAGATCCCAAGTATGAGAGTTAAGAAACAATGCAACTAACTTTTGGAAGGATTTTAAAAACCAAAAATAGATTCTCAGTAAGTGCATTGATATTTGAATTTAAATAATGAGTCAGAGAGCAAAAAGTAAAAAAAAAAAAAAAAATCAATTATTTATCAAATAGAAACCTAGTATGGCATTCTGGTAGAGAGGCAGATAAATAAATACCTACAAACCCTTAGTCCATGTAGTTGTATTACAGAGGAAACATATAATGTGAGTAGTGTGTCTAGAGGAAGGCAAGGACATCCAGTAGCATGCTGCTTTACTCTTCCTATAAGTATTATAGAATTGCTAATGTGAAGCAGTGCTGTTGCAAATTCTAATCCAAGTTAGTGATTCGTAAGACTTTGTCAAATGCTGGAACTGGGCCAGCTACTAGACGAATGACAGACAC
>NW_010412258.1:0-13361 GCF_000710305.1 Buceros rhinoceros silvestris
TGTTACCTCGGTCCCTCGACCCTTAACAGTCGCTTAGATCTTTTCCTTTACATTCGATTTTATACCACATTTTTTTAGGCTTTCTAGACTTTGAGAATTTGTCCCTTTCATTTTTCCTATAGTATTTGTTTTGAAGCACACTGCATTTAAACAGGGTATTTTGGAATGTTAAGTTAATCCACTTAATTTACATATCTTTTCTTATTTTACACATTTTTTTCTTTCCTTTTACTGCATAAAACTTAAGTAAATTTGTGTGCCCATTACAGAAGTCATGGAGAAGGTAATAAAAAAGTAAACCAAAACTAACACACACACAAAGCGACACAAAAAAATCCTCAAAAACAACAAACAAACAAACAAACAAACAAACACAAAACCCAAACCAAAAACCCCAAACCAAACCAACTTTAGATATTTGGTAATGTAACTGACATCGTGTTCAAATGTTATAGGTGTTCTCTCTGAATTTGAAAATTAGTATCTTTGTGGCTAATTGTTAAAGAATGAATCTTTAGAAACAGAATTCATTATATTTTAGGATGAAAAAATGGCTGGTTTCATTGTAAATTAACAAAGACTAGTTAGCTTCCATAAACTCAACAAAATGTTTGTATTTTATATATAAATCACCCACGTAGGAGTTCAATTTTTCACAAATAAATGTTTATTTAGCTAAACTTTGAGAGAAATTAATGGCAACTATGAAGAATTCACAAAGAAAAAAAAAACAAATGTAATAAAATTTAGAAAAGAAAAAAAGTCCTCAATAACCCAAACTGACAGATTGTTATTACAATGCAAGTCCTAATTCCTAATTCTTCCAGTCCATTGACTAATTTTTTTGTAGTATTTTGGATTTATTTGGTGGTGTGGAAATACTCCATGAATAATTTTTAGTGGTGCAATTAGAACCACTATGTTCTCGTACAGGTACTTAGAAAAGATTTCAAAACATTTCTCATAAGGCCATCAGAAACCACCATAAAATTTGATATGTATTTTTCAGTAGATGTTTAATGAGAGATATGCCATCCTGTCTGTATGAGAATCCTGCAGTTCGGCAGCGTGAACTAAGAATGATCGTAATGATCCACACTTAATTAAGCAAGCTGAAGGATCTTTCACTGCTGCGTGAATGTTCCACACAATTTCAGAACAAATGGTGCTTTTGCTAACAGTGACTATACCACTTTCTTCAGCAGTATGTTTTAAAGTATGACCAGATTATTCCAATAATTCTCTAAAGCACCATTTCTTGTGATAGAATAGATACTTAATTTGCAGTGGACGTTCTTGGGAATCAATAATGCCATTTTCTAAAGGTTGTAACAAAAAGGAATATGAGGAACCATAGAAACAATATGGAAATTCTATCTATTTCACTGTAAAAGGAATTAATCGTCATTAATTATCCATTGACTGAATAACCTTCCTTGATTACTTAATTGTATAATTTTAAAGGATAATATTTTCACATTTGTGAGGAACCCCCTCCACTAGTACTTTATCTGCTTTCTTTTTTTTCTGCTCGGGTCTTCACAAGAGTGACAACGAAAAAAGTGTTTACCCTTTCACCGTCAATTCTGTACACAGTCTAGTGGTTAGATTTTAAGGTCTGCTAAATATTTTATACAGACTGATTTAACAGTAATTTTTGAAACTACCATATTACTTATTTATTCCACAGTTGTATTCTAGCTGTAGGGTCTAGGACTAAGGAAACCAGCTAACTATATTTTAGTATTTATGTTGGTAGTTTTCCCATTTAGCGATACGAACATCATCTTTTAATTACACTTTTCCAAATCCATTTTTCTTCAAAAATAGGACAATTTGAATTATATTTGGAATAGAATGTCTATAAATAGTCTGAAGCACTACTACTAAATGGACGGTGTGGCTAAAAATAAGACCTATAATGAATTGCCATCAAAGCTAATGAGGACATGCAGATTACATATAAATACATTTTAACAGATTTCAATAAACTACATTGACCATAGTTGACACCCATGCATCAAGGAAACATCTGACCCTGAAAAGTACAACTATATCTTTGATTAGCTGACAGAAGGTAAAAGCAGAGACATTAACAGTATTATTCAGGCTTAATATCAATTTAAGTGGCAGCAGGATTTATGATTTAAAAAAATAAGTGTATGTGTGTCTTTTTTAATTAAAAAACCAAAAAAACCTGTGTAGGAAATTTAGTGATTTTTTAAATCAGTATTTTCAAAACATAAAGATGACATGTTCCCTCGCCTGGAAAAATCTAATGAAGTTCTGAAAAATAAATTTTATATCAACTGATGACAGCTTTAAAGAAAAAAACCCAGAATTAGAAACCCTGGGCTAATAAAATATGACAAGGCATAAGATTGCAACCAGAGTTCCCACAGTACATTAAAAAGAGAAAGAAATCAAGCAAGACAGCCTAATAAATATAATATGTTTCCTTTTCTTCTCTTTCTTCTCCATGCACAGGTTTTATCCCTTGTTGTGAATATTTAAAGACAAAAGCAGTAAAAGTATCCCAGTTGTCTGCATTCATAGTTATGTATTCTGAACACTGTTATTCAAAATAGAGAACTCTTGAAGGCATAATATGAAACACTGCTGTTTATACAATTTTAAGATAATAAAACTAAATAAAAGGAGTTAGTAACAAGAAATTAGTCAATAACTTGATCATAGTTGGACTACTGGGTAGAAAGTTTTTTTTTTTTTAATAGTAAATATATGAGTATAACACCACGATACCTACTTGCAAATCCTACTTAGAATTCTTATCAGAATTTGTTGAAATTTTTAATAAAAATTAATGGAAAGTTTTTAATTGTGCCTCCCTATATATGCTGTGTATTTTGCTCTTACTGTTTGATAAGTTATCATCTCTTTGTTTTTCTTGGTTTGCCTTTCAACTTTTTCCTAGGGAGAATTATTTTTCCAAGTTTAGTAGCTTTGCTTTTCAAATGCTTTTCTCCAAAACATAAGTTGATCAATAAATGAAAAAAACACATCTTGATATGTTATTGTCCAACTGTTTGAGTTCTAAAATTTAAGTGTAGAAATTTGAAATCCATGGGCAATTTAAGAACTACAATATCCTTGGGATCACACAGATGTGGGATAGCTCACCTGACAGAAGTACTGTGACGGACAGATAGAAATAGACCACATGATCAAGAAAAAGAAGTAGATGAAGCTTTCCTTAGGCAAGTGAAAGAAGTCTCATCGGCCCACCCTGGATGACCTCCAGAGAGTCTTACAGACATAAATTATTCTTTGAATCTATTTTGAGAAGCTACTTCAGGCACAATTCAATTAATGTCATTTACACAGACTTAGGACCTTTGACGTTATCCATATAAACACATAGTTTATGATACAAAAATTAGGTCTGGCTCCATATGATTTAACTATGTAACTGCGTACTGTGTACATGTACGTACCATGTAAAGTACTATGTACTCCAGCTACCTAAAACAATTCCAAGTTTCCTGTTTAATCAAAAGAATTGCAAGCAATTCTAGAGAACCAGACAAACCTCTCTACAAGAAATGTCTATCTCTCAACATTCTAAGAGGAAAAGGTTATAGTCTTTGCTAAGTGACTGAAATTAGGTGGGTCAATCTGTTGGTAGTTAAGTATAATGTATTATGAAGCAGACATTTTTAGTTAGTGACAGTTTCTTCTTAAAAGAGAGTAAGTAAGAATAGAGTATATTTAATGTAAGTAAGAATAGAGTATATTTAATGAAAAAATGAAAGTTTTTTAATTATGATTAAGAGGCTAATAATTCCAGAAAAGCAACAAAATGACAACAAAATCATAGGATGAATGATAATAATTACAGAGGATCAATCCACTGAGCTTCATAGATATTTGTGTACTAATACACTGTAAAGCCAGGAGGAACTGGAAGTATTAATACATAAACTAATAATGGTTATATTGTCTTTGCAGGGTTTAGCTTACTTATAAACCACTTTATCTTGGTATGGTAGGCGATAAGAAGATACGTCTGAAAAGAAAAAAAAAGGCAAGTAGCGTTTTTCATGCTAAGAATGTAAACTCTTGGTCTGAATCCAAACCATAGAAAGCTACGTAGCTGTTTAAAGTAACTTTGGGGGAAAGACTAAGTCTACTTCCAAAGAGCTATCAGTAAGATTAAACAGAAGTAAGGAAGGTTTAGATTTTCTACTGTAAATATTTCCAATACTAAAGATAATTATGCTCTGCAGAAAAGAGCAGGAAGGCTGTAAAAACCACACAATATATTTTACCACAACGTATTTTGTTTTGTCACTTGCTGTTTTTGTTTGGTTTTTAATCATTAATTTTTACTTACTTAAGCATAAGAACATTATAAACATTGTACCCAAGGGCCGTAACTTTGGATATAAGCAAACTCTAAGATTGTACAATTTTTCTAAATGTAAACAACTGTGTAGTAAGTCAGTTGCCTAAATACTGGAATTTAGTGCAAATTTAGATGCGCTGAAGTACTTCAAATGTCTGTACAGGGCTGGCAGAGACGCCATGAACCCATGGGAAATTCACATCCTTCTGAAGCAACAGCTGGAAGACCTGCTGGGTTACAACAGAGGTAAGGTCTCAAATTACACTATGTAT
Source organism: Buceros rhinoceros silvestris (assembly GCF_000710305.1). Taxonomy (NCBI): domain Eukaryota; kingdom Metazoa; phylum Chordata; class Aves; order Bucerotiformes; family Bucerotidae; genus Buceros; species Buceros rhinoceros. The sequence continues at coordinate 4,639 of NW_010412258.1, forward strand.
CTATATCTCACCACCTGAACCGGTCCCCTACTCGACAACAGTTGCCTCAGCGAGGACATTTCCAAACAGTGATTCTTATTCTAGAATTTATGGTCTCTTTAGAAATGCTTTTCTTCCCCAAGGATAATACAGAAAAAGTAAATGACGAACTAATTTCCCAACTTCCAGATAAGCTGCTTTTAGGTGAAATAAGGCACCCATACGTCATATAAGATCATTCTCAGACTTAGGAAGTTCAGCGCCTTCTTTTTCACAAGTCTCTACAAATTGCATGGGCAGGCCTGATGTGTAGCTGTAGCTGCATATTATAGTACTAGAGCAACAGCAAAAGCTAGTCTTTATTATTCACCACTACACCACCTCAGATCTTCGGAGTCTATAACCTTTAACCTTTCCACAGCTAATTGTTAGGCCTAAGGAGTTTAAAAACATGTTCAAAGTCATTAACTAAAGAACAAAAGCAATGAGAAAACAATTGTAGCTAACTGATATATTTTAACAGAAGCCTTGAAACCTGCAGGTAGTATGAAATTAAATACTCTTAAATACACCACTTAATAGAAAAATATGAAATAATGAATATGGAATGTTGAGCTGTGCAGCACAAAATACAGTATTACGGCACCCTTGATAGAATCCACAAACAAGGGATATGACAATGTGTAACCAAGAAAACTGACCTTACCACATATATAAATGCACTTTTCATTACACTTATGCATTTTAAATAAGTTCTTAAGTTCAAAACGCAAGTTTCCATAGATTAGGAACATTATTCAGTTATAATAATACATCTCTAAACAACATCCAGTCTGTGCTGACATGGTGCTGACTCAATTAATGAGGGCAGAGGAAGTAAATGGGGGCCAAGCATTTCAGAAATATGTTTGCTGTGGTCATCCAATTTTAGAAGATAAGCATGTATATCAAGAAAATTGAGACTATACTATACAATTCCAGGTAAATGCGTGGCCTACAAAATTCCTACAAAGTTCTGCTCATAATTGAGATTTATTGACAGATCTACCATCAAATTTATTGATAATTCTCATGCGTTTTCTCCTGCACACTGTTGGCTTCTTTTTACAGGATGATATTGATATCCTCATTCTTTACAACTCAACAAATAGACACATCACCTTGATTGTGAGGTTAGTTTGATAAACATTTTTTCACAATGTAAAACAAGATTATATTTCATAAAATTACCTACTCCTGTGGTAGTTACTCTGTTTTAGCCTAGCTGAAATGAAGCTGTGAAATCTACAGTTGTATCAGATCAAAGGGATTTTTGGTTGTTTTTCTTCTGCACCCTCAAATGACAGTGTTAGACTGGGGACTAATAAAAACTAAATTAAGCTTGTCTTGACATAGTAGAAGTGACTCAGTGCTTACTAGGATCTCACCATGATCAGCAGTATCCTCTTTGACAGGTAGATTATAGATATCGATGTCTTTACATTTCAGACCCTGATGTGTTTGAGAAGTGGAGAAGGAAAATGAGAAAGAAGACTCTAAAAGTTAAGGCTGATTGTACAGTACTTCCTGCCATTGAAAACTGTAATGGCATTTTGGTATTTCATTATATAATACGTAATCTGCATGTGAGGAGGAGCTGATTTCCTGCGGTCTTTGAAATAATCGCCAATCACACTGAATAAACACGTTCAAGCTTGTGCAGCTTGAACTCTTCAAAATGAAACACTGGAGTCCTGAAGCCCTGGAGTTCCTAAAAATGTAATATTGTTAGTCTAATATTACAAGCAACAATTTACAAACTGTGAGTTCTTTAAAAGACGTAATTACACAAACCTTTATTTCTTCTTTTTTAAAATCAGAAGTACTAGAGACAGCCTATGGAAATAGGTGTATTTAATAGATTCTCACAATAACTTGCTGAAACTACAGTGTTTATAGTGTTAGAGGCCACATTACATAAAACTTACTGAACTCATACACTGATTAAGAACTGATTCTGTAGGACTCACAGCCTTTGAGATCCTGTACAGAGAAGTACAGCAAAAATATGTAAAGGAAAGAGGTTAAGTCCATATAGTTTTGGAAATACCTTAATATGGCAGTGTTTCACAGCTGAAATGTGATATGTCTTAATATTTTTTAGTTAATCATAACAATCATAGGTAAAATAAATGAAATTTTATGCTTTCACTGGTAACATTATCTCCTCAAAGAAAATATCTTAATGAAATTAAAGCATGCAGCTTCATGTTTTATGCGGCAGGGGAAACATTCCCACAGTTGACACAAACTATATTCATCCTACATATGTTGAGCCCAACATATTAAGCAGTAGGTAATGCTTAGAACTGAAGGAAAGCTTGAGAGCTTGGAAATTCCAAGGAGATGAAAGGAGCATTGATGAATAAATAAGAGATCTAAAGAAACTCAGACATGCAGACTTTTGTAGAGCTGTGGAGGTCTTGTTTACCCTGGGGTGCCACAAGTGAGGCTTCATAATCAGCTTTATTTGATAAATACAGTCTTTATATTTTGAATTCCTACTTTGTTTCTTGTTTTTTAATCAAGGAGAGTGGCCTTGATCAATACACTGATGGTTTTATGATACTCATCTGTCATTTATTCATAAACCTGCAGATGATAGTCTTCTAGAAGCATAATTTGCCATTTTTTTAACATATGATAAAATGGCCTGAAGTAATTTCATCCTTCCTTAAAAGCTGTAAAACTGATACACATATTACACAAGTATTACAAGGACAAGTTCTTGCCAATGCTTTAAGAGTCATACAGATTAGCTAGTGGTGGTTGTTGGATGAGGTCATTTTCTTACAGCATTGCTCTGTCAGTAGTAATCCAATTTCAGTCTCTGACTATGTGTGCTCTAATATATCTCACAGTCACCTGTTAACTTAAATGGCAAAATGTGATACGAAAAACAGTTAAGCTCTTTTGAATTTGTGTACAAAAATATTTATGAAACCTTGCAAAACTAAAAGAAAAGAATTCAGAGAAGACTAATTACTTAAATTCACATTAGGTCACTAGAGGCTCAACCCCAAATGCACCAGGTTTTGCAATACACTTCACGTGTATTTTATTTAGATAAAACCCACCAGTTTAGCAGCCAGGCCCAGGGTCTCCACTGTCCCATCAGCCACAGCAGAAGCAGTAGGTTCTCTTGGGACAAGAACCAGACTATCCGGAAATAGCAAGCAGGTGCCAGAAGCAGCTGGCACCAGGGGACCAGATTTAACAAAAACAAGCCCTAAACAAATAAGCAAATGAGTAATCCCACAAAAAACCTGCTTGTGTAGGAAGAACTATCAACTCCCCTCTCCTCCACTCCCCACCAATTTTTCCTGCCCAAAAACATAACATTGACCCAGAGAGAACTGTTAAAACCCAGGATCCTTCTCATAAAGCTGTTGAAAGCGAAGTTAGGCCAAACAGTGTTGAAATAAGTGGAAACCTCCCAAAATGAGACTGTTAGAAAACAAAGCTGAGAACACAAACACGCACTCCCCCCACAACACTGTTGAGTGCTCACATTTGGAAGTTTGGTATAAAGATATCTGTTCAGGGTAGAAAAGTCATCATTTCTAATCCCAGCTGTGTTAATGACCTTCAGAAAGTCACTTCACCTTGTGTAATCTTTGTGTATAACCTTTTCAGATAATCACAGAATCACAGAATGGTTGAGGCTGGAAGGGAACTCTGGAGGTCATCTGGTCCAATCCCCCTGCTCAGAGAGGGCAACCTAAAGCCTTTTGCCCAGAATCATGTCTGCAAGGGCTCTTGAATGTCTCCTGAAGCCCCCTTTATAATCAATGAAGGGAAAAAAGAAAAAAAAAACCCTTTTTTTTTTACATAAACTATCTGCAAAAAGCAAAGAGTACTTTCAAATTCATTCCACAATCAAATTGTATATAAACTAAAAGGATAGCCATGGATAGTACTGTATTACACTATATAATATTGAAAGCCTTATACTCCAAGATACTTACGATTTTTTCAAAGCCTTTCCTTTAACTATACACAAAATAAATCATTGCTTTGGTGTGATCTTAATTAAACTCTGAATTATAACTTCTAAAAGTTGTCAGACATTTATAGATTTCCAAAATTTTCTATGGCTCTACAGAAGTTTATTGAGTAAACTTGAAGAAGAGAGTTAAACTTTGTGGAAAACAAATTTTCTTCTAGAAATTTTATCCCTTTTATCTTCTCAAAGCATTAAGAATTATCATTATGTTCAGGAGGTGATAACTTTACTCCTAAATGTCTTTTTAATGGTAAAAATGCTATATTAATAATACCTCCTCTTTAAAAACAACTTTAATCACTTGAAGTATATCTGCATTATTTAATTAAAAAGGAAATTAATCTGAGTAATCTACTTATCAACTTTTTAGCAATTATTTAACATCCATGGCCTCCCTAAGATTGTGTTCTACAGTGAACTCGCCTCCAGCTGCAGCAAGAGAAGAGCTCCAAAGAGATGTAAGGACTCCCTGAAACAATACCTCAGCCTTGGCCATATTGACCACCATCAGTGGTCCACCGTGGCCTCCAATTGGGAGATTTGGAGACACACCATACATACCGCTGCTGCCTCCTTTGAGAGCACACGTAGAATCAGTCTCGAGGAGAAAAGACAGCGCAGAAAGAACCATGCCTCGACTATACCACCCAAGGAGACCTTCCGGTGTGCTCTTTGCAACCGGTCTTGCCTATCCCGCACTGGCCTTTTCAGCCATCAGCGCGCTTGCAGTAAGCATGGGAAAAGCCCTTCCCAAATCTTCATCTGTGAAGCCAAGCCATGATCTTTTGTTTGGTGCTTAAAACTGTCACCACTCTTTCAGTGTGATGTAAGACAGCCTAGACAAAATCTGTAATGTGCCATTTATTAATCGTGTATTCATACACTGGAGCATCAGAGTTTAAAAGAACTGAACTCTTGTAACACTGCTGATATCTGTGGAAACAGTACATGTTCAACATTTTTTTACTAGATTACTTTAATAAAGATGTGTCAAATAATTGAGGTACTCAGCTTAGAAACTTCTGGCAGCTTTTTCCCTGAGGAGAGGGGAAGGAAACTAGAATTATTTTTGTGACTCCTCTATCACATATGATTGCCTTATGGATTCGTTAATGTCATTCAAAATTGTATATACTAAAGCAACATGAATACAGTAAAGCATACAGCATTAATTTACAATAAGAATGAATTATGTCAATCTTGTCAAGGCAAATAAGTAAAAAAATAAAAGCTTAAAGGCAGCCAGGTATTCTAATAAAAAAATCTTTACAGCAGTTTCCTCTTCCTCTGTAGAGTCAGCAGTGTGCTTAGTTATAGCACTGATGTGAGGCTCTTTGCTGCAGTATTTATTTTACATAATAAATGCAGTCTCAAAGAAACAGGTCAGAGAAATTAAATTGGAAACATTACTTGCTCAACTAACAGCATGTTACAACGATTGTGTACTATCTTAATGGGCTTAAACCCTCACTCAAGTGACTGTGAATTCACTGGTATTTCAGAAATACCAAATAGCAGATTCTTCCACAAATTCTAAAGTGACTTTGAAAGAACTGAAGGCAAGGGAATAAAAAAAAGTGAAAACGTTCCTTGAGTTTTCTGCAGGAGGAAGAGGGAAGAGATTCCATGGAAGAAAACAGTTCATGATCCTATGCTTTGTGTCAGCAAAATATTTCCAAACTCCTTAATGAAAGTGATCATCTATGCTGAAATGATGCACAAACTCTTTAAATTCACATGAAACTCTCTGTTGTACCAAGGGTAGATCTAATTACTTTGTGTACAACTATTGTGCATTATTAATATTTAACAAAAGAGCAAGTAAAATAAGTTAATCTTCTGTTCACCATGCTTTCAGGAAAAAATACTTTCTCATAAAATCATTATTTTTAAGAATTACATGCTTATATTCTTCTAAAATCAAGGGTAATAACTTAAAAGTAGTGAAAAAGCCAAGAAAACCAAATGGAATTCTAACTAATATCATATTAAAGGAAAATTAATAGATATTTAAAATAAGTAGTAAATTTAGAGCTTTGCTTAGTAAAGAGTAGACATTGTACTGAAAAAATTACCACTGGGAGAAACATCTGCGGCTCTTTACAGTAATGTGCACCTTCTTTAAACAAGAAGTAGCTAATCTTATTTTCCAGGTAATACACAATATATCCGCTATTTATTTTGTAAATGGTAAGGAAGCATTCTAGCCCTTGAATAGTTTTTACATATTTTAATTTTATGCTGGTGATTCCTTACAGAAAAGGAGTGAATGTATGCCATGTGTGATAAAAAAGACCATGTACCATAAACAGGAAGTGTCATGCCGTAGAAAAGTACAGACTACGTATTGCACAAAAACATCTCAGTGCCCACATAATTCATTATAACATTGGAGACCTACTAATTCTAGAAATTTCCACAATGAGAGCATACAGAAATAGCTGGTGTCTCATTGATGACTCTGTCCCTTTGCATATAGTAAATTACAATAAAGCTGCACTGAATCACAGAATGGTAGTTGTTGGAAGGGACCTCTGAAGATCATATAGTCCAACTCCCCTGCTAAAGCAGCTTCACCTACAGCAGGTTGCACAGGATCACATCTAGGTGCGTTTTGAAAGTCTCCAGAGAATGAGACACCGCAGCCTTTCTGGGAAGCCTCTTCCAGTGCTCTGTCACCCCCCAAGAAGTTTTTCTTTATGTTCAGGTGGAACTTCCTGTGTTCCAGTTTGTGCCCATTGCTCCTTGTCCTGTCACTGGGCACCACTGAAAAGATGCTCCAGTTCCCTTACCATCTTCATAGCCTTCCATTGGACTGCCTCCAGTAGTTTCTTGTCTCTCTTGAACTGGGGAGCAAAGAACGGGACCCAGTACTCCAGATGTGGCCTCACCAGGGCAGAGTATAGTGCGAGAAGAGTTCCCCTCAACCTGCTGGTCACATTTACCTTGATGCGGCCCAGGATACCATTGGCCTTCTTGATTGCAAGGGTACATTCCTGTTTCATTGTTAACTTTTTCTCTACAAGGAATCCCAGGTCCTTCTCTGCACAGCTGCTTTCCATCAGGTCAACCCCTAACATACACTGGTACATGGGATTATTCCTCCCTAGGACCTTAACACTCGCCCTTGTTGGACTTCATCATGTTCCACTTCGTCCAACTGTCCAGCCTGTCCAAGTATCACTGAATGATAGCACAGCCTTCTGGTGTGTTAGCCACTCTCCCCAGTTTCGTATCATCAGCAAATTTGCTGAGGGTATGTTCTATCCCTTATTCCAGGCCATTGATGAGTATCTTAAACAAGACTGGACCCAGTGCTGACCCCTGGGGAATACCAATAGCTACAGGACTCCATCTAGACTCTATCTTGACCCTAGAATCTGAACTCTGTCATTCAGCAGATTCTCAATCCAGCTTACCATCCACTCATTTAACCCACACTTCCTAATCTTACCTATGAGAATGTTATAGGAGACAGCATCAAAAGCCTTGCTGAAGCTGGTATGAAGTGGAGCTATACATCTGTGAAAGCTATTTTGGGGGGAGATGATCTGAATATGGAAGGTAACCATTTACAGAAAATAGTGAAAACAGATTTAACAGATATCACAGTTTGAAAGAACCAAAAGAGACAAATTGCTCTCAGGGGAGATTTATCTCCTCTGAGATCTAAACAAAAGAACTAAAGTTTTCGAGCTGGGAAAAAAAATGGGAGGCTTTAACACACAGCTTAGAGCTACAGGCAAAGAAAAAACAACAGCAGGCTTGGATTAGGGGGTGAATAAAAATTATTTTAATTCAAAAACAATGAGAACCACAAATCATCACTTAAATTTGGGTAGGACAGAAAGAAAAGAGAGAACAGTGGTATTAAATGCATAAATAGATATATATATGTATATCTTCCTCCCTCTCCATCCACATCCCCAGTTACTATAAGCCCACACATGCAGTCCATGCTGGGGCAGGGGAAGAAGGGAAGGAATAAACCCAGAATGGGGGAAACACAGTTCTTTTAACTTCATGCATTTCAGTTTCAAGTTGAACTCCTTGGGACAAATTTCCTTTACGATGTGTAGCCTCTCTCTGGGTGAGAAGCTTAAGAGTTACCAGGTTTCCAGGAGACGTCTCTGCTCTCTCTCTCCAGCTGCAAAACGTGAGAGCTACCGGATCTCTGGGGGATGTTTTGGGTTCTTTTCTGCATTGCACCAGGGCCTTCGTTCTCAGAGTTGGGCGGTTCTGGCCACTCTGCAACCCTTCCTCCTGGCAGCTCTTCTCACCACTCTGACCAGTAATCAGCAAAGTGAAAAAAACCTACCTGCTGCGGGAGGATCTTTTACTGCCCCAGGCTGAGGTGACTGCTTCCAGTTCTCTCTTTTGCTGAAGCAGAAAAAGTGCATGCCATGCAAAGCCACGTGGTTTGCTGCTTTTTATATGTTTATTCAAAGAGGTGTTGATTGACATAGTTTGGCTTCAGGGGGCAGGTGAAATGTGAGCCCAGGCTGCATTTCGTAACGCTGGTACCCCTTTCCCTATGCACACCATAACAAAGGTGGCAAAAAACCTTTCACACCAGAAAATAAGGGAGGGGGTTGGGGAAAGCCCCCTTCTGCCCTGGAGCTGAAATCCTAAACCACAACACACAATTAGAAACAGGCTCTATAGATGAAAAGAGAAGACGTATTTGGAACTAGTGTGA
>NW_010412258.1:13606-25810 GCF_000710305.1 Buceros rhinoceros silvestris
CGGGGAAAAGCCCCTTTCTGCCCTGGAGCTGAAATCCTAAACCACAACAATAGAGTTCAGCATCTCTGTTAACCCTATGACAAAGGGAGGTAATCCACAGTGAAACAAGAATTGTGGAAATAATGGCACCTTACTCAAGGAAGTGGTAAAACCTTCTGTTATTCCTATCCTATTGTAACATAAATGAGATTTTCAGATTTTGAAGAAACTAAGACATGTTTATTAAAAACTTTGCAAGTGTTTAGATTTGGTTTAAAACCAAAGACTAAGGCAAAGGAAGCCTTAAACTGGGTGAGCTTGTTTACCGAATATTCATCTCTCAGTTCTATTTTTTGAAAGCTCTTAGAATCATAGAATCGCTTTGACTGGAAGAGACTTTAAAGACTACCCAAGTCCAGCTGTCAATCCAAGACCATCAAGTTACCACCAAATCACATACCTCAGCACCACATCTATGTATTTGTCAAATACATCCAGGAATGGTGAATCCACCACTTCCCTGGGAAGCCGAATCCAATGCTTTACAACCCTGTCAGTGAAGAAATTTTTCCTAATATCCAAACTAAACATCCCCTGGTGCAAATTGAGGCCTTTTACTCTTGTCCTTTTGCTTGTTATTTGGGAGAAGAAACCAACCCCCACCTCACTACAACCTCTTTTCAGGTCATCGTAGAGAGCGATAGTGTCTCCCCTGAGCCTCCTTTTCTCCAGGCTAAATAATCCCAGTTCTTTCAGCTGTTCCTCTTAGATAAAATAGAAACCAAATGAGGTCATAAAAATTTCTTCTACTCCAAGGCCAAGGACAATTAAATATCAAAATTAGCATCCTGGTTTGACCACTCCTCAGAGCTGTTACGAGATATTCATACTGAGGCAGCAGAGTTCCAGAGTGTACATGTGCATACATACCCATTTATACCCCAAAAGACAAAATACGAGTGGTTAGATACCTAAAATTTACCTAAAAACATAAACCACTCAAGATACCTGATCTATGCTCCTGCATCTAATGTAACTCTACATTAAGCTTAACAGGTGATATCTACCTTTCGCACAGTAAGAAGGTGATCAGCGCTCACTTGCTTAAGATACAGGACATCCAGATTAAAAAGTCCCAAAATTTACCGAGATTCATACATATTCCATCCCTACTGCTGAGAAAAGACCAAACAGTGACATCTAGAAAAGTATGATTCAGGGTCCTCTCCATGCTTCCTGCAAAGGCAGAAGGTAGTAGATGGTAAAAGAATGCAGTATTTACAGGACCAAAACCCAGCATTATCGAGAAGGAACTTTACTGACAAATTTACTGTTGTAGTTACTTTCCTGAAAAATAAAATTCTTGGATGTGAAACCTGTTATAGGGCTAAGACACAATGGTGCTACTGCTTAAAATCAGACCTTGCTACCTAAGTTTGTTAAATTACAAAGGTTCACCTAGAACTGCCACTCTGAACGGTGCTTAGCTGCTCAGTATTTTGTTTTGAGTAGAGTTGTGTAAAAGTAGTAGGGAACAATAAAATAAGGAATAGTATGTTTTAGGATTATGTTTATAGAGCTAATGAAGTTCATCACAGAAGAAAATGAGACTTCATAAAGTGCTTCCTTGGGGGAATGACCAGTTGCGTTCTGGAGGACACAAATTTAATATGCACAAACACCTGTGATTGAAAGGTATTTATATCACGTTTTAATGCATCACATGCAGTTTATGTGCATGCCTTCTTATATAGTATATGCAGTCATTCTGTCTTTACAAGATGCCTTACATCCCTACAGGACAGGACAGGACTAATTCAACTAAATTTAGACTTCTATAACGTACATCCCCATATTCAGGCTAGTTCCCCTAGGCTTCCATTGTCCTGACTGAAAAGAAATAGGTTCTTTTGAAATAAAATATACTTCATCCTAAAAATAGGTCAGATATATTGCTCCTTAGAAGTACCCATTTCCCTTCATTAATTATAAAGGAAACCTTGATGGTTATTTCAGATTAAGACATTTAGGCCATAGATATGTGGTGACTGGTTCGGTTACCTAAACATAGGTGTCTGACAACATCCAACATGCTCTAAGTTATCCAAGGGCACATATGCAAGACTGGAAAATATAACACAAGGCTCATGAGAGAAACCAGCTCTTCTAAAGTGGGAGTTGGAAGCTGGGCAGGGTTCATTAAGAAATCTCACATGAACTAATGAAAATTCATCAAGTCCTATGGGTGGCTTCAGTTTCAGATTAGTTGCCTGCATTTGAGTACTTATGGTGTATGAAGAGTGACCGTTCCAGTAAAACTAAGTAAACTTAGTTAAGCAAACTTTATCAACTGTGCAGTTCTCCAGTCTGTATGAAATTTACAGTTTAAAATCGCAGTTACTTATATTTAAACACCTAAATTAATGTATTGACCATCTGGAAGTAAATCTAACCCCTAAAGTGTGATAAAATGAATACTTCAAATGTGGCAATTGCAAACAGATCAAGTCTATTTAAATCCGTATATCTACCTTGTACATATTACAAATGAAGATACATAAATATTTTCCAAAATATCTCTGGAAAATTCTGGTGTGTTTTAACTGGGTAGTTCATTGTTCACACATCCACATGTTGGAACAGTAGATAGAAGCTCTTAGATTCCAATCCTGAATTAGAATCTCTTTAACAAAAGTCATCAAGATATGGCCCAGTTGAGAGATAAACTTTTAAAATCACCTTTATTAACCAGTAACACCCAGGCAATTAAGAAAGGGCAAATACAGGTGATGAAAAGAAAGTAGGTGACTTGAATGAGCACTAGAAACTATATCAAGAATTGTTTAATTAGTTAGGTAAACACCCTTAACTAATCAGGCTTTTCTTGCACAGTTTAAATCTCCTTCCTACAACCTTCTGCCTTCTCTTCAGTCCTTGTTCTAGTTCTTTCTTTGCTTTTGTCATCTTCGTTATCCCCCTTTTCTCATTGTTTCTCCTTACTTTACAACCATTTTCTCTTCCCTTACCTTGCTGCTGGAATATTCCATGAACATCTACATTTCAACTTTCTTCTTGCTTCTTTTTGCAGTAACAACATTTCACACTTATTCTCAAATACTTCAAATTTCTTTTCACTCTAGCTTTAAAACAAGGTCTTCCATTGCTCTTTCTCCTTTGCTTCTTGCAACTCTGACAAATTGTCTTTGTAATTTCTTTCAAACGGTTTTCCTTTTATTCCTGAAGTCTTTCCAGGTTAATCTGATTTTAACAGATAAAACTGTTTGATGTGACTAAGAAAATCCTTTTCAGAAAAACAAAGTACCTGAGAATCTGGATCCATACTATAGCTTGATTGTCAAAATACAGTTCTCTCTTTGTTGTACATTTTTTGTCAAACTCTCTATAAACTGGTAAATGATGATATAACTATGTATAAATGTCTCCGTTTTGGCAGCTAAGGATAAAAAATATTCTTCAGATGTTGTCACAGTTTAAATTTAAAAGGCTGGAATTTCGAAAGGTTTGTGACTTTCTGTAGCCTCGGGGAGAATGTAAACACAACCAAAAGCTACACAAAAGAGTTTTGAAGTGATTCTGATGGGCTTGGCTGGGCTTGTTAGGAACAGGAAACAAGTGAGAACAGTTTTAAATAAAAGGGGTTGAACAAAATTGGTTTAATGCTCAAAGCAATTAAAACCATAAATCAATCATTTAAATTCAGACAGGACAGATTGATAAAAGAGAGAAAAAGATGAGAGAGATGTCAATAAATACATAAACAAGTATACATATTTTCTCCCGTTTGTCCCACATCCCCAGTTAACAAAGCCCCCACCATGCGGCCACTGCACAAGGAGGGGGGAGGAAAAGGAAGGGGGGAAAGGGAAAGGAGAGTCGCAGTCCCTCAACTTGAGGAGTTTCACTCCAAGAAACTCCTTTGGAGCAAACTTTCTTGCAGTAAATTATTCCTTCTTCCTCCGGGGTGGCTGGAAAAAACTTGAGTTTGCCAGTCTGCCAGGGCTGTACTCCAGCTTTGGGCTCTCCTCATCTGCGGAGCAGGACACAAACCAGATCTCTGGGGAATACCACAGGTTTTTTTTCCCTCCCCAGTGGCTGTTCCCTCAGTGCAGGATGTTGGGGGCTGACAGCCAAGTTGCCCCTTCCTTCTGGTTAAAACTCTGTACGAAAACCACCCCTGCCAGTGATCGGCAAAGTGAGAAGGTCTACCTGTGTGGCAGAAGAAAGCTTTTACTGCTCTGAGAATTGAGGCAGCTGCAGTCTCTCTCTGGTCAGATGTTTTTCTTATCTCTCTCAGTCCTGTGCAGAAATCAAGTATGCGATGGCCGGAAGAACGTTGTGGATTCCATCTTTTTATACGCTTAGTCGCAGAGGCGCTTGATTGGCATGCCTCGGCTCCAGTGAGAAGCCAAGAGTGTTGTGGCATCCCCTCCCCCACAATAACCGAGAGAAAGTTTTTGCGCACTTAGGGAAAAGGGAGAAGAGGTGGGGGGGGGTTGGGGATGGCGGTGGCGGGGTGTGTGGTGCTTCACCCTGCTGGCACCATCTTAACCCACTACAGATATCCTGATCTGATAACTTAGAGCTTCCTTATTAGTTTTTAACAACACAGTGTTTATCGTTTCTCCTTTTCTTTTACACACACATATACATTTCAGTAAGAGAATATATCCACATAACTGGAACTATTTGTTAGTAGCAGAACAAAAATCAAAAAAATCCAAAACTAATCAAGTGGCACATACTTTGAATATAAGCAGATTTTCCCTAATGACCTTACCATTCTTTAACAACTCTGAAATATTTTTATATGTATTAAATCAACAGCCTCAGAAGAATATCAGATGCTGGGGAAAATTGTACAATACTAAATAAGTCTACTTTTCACAGAGGAGAATGCAAGGAAAACCAGAGAAATAATGCCTCTTAAATTACTGTCATAGCTTAACCCAACTCAGCAACTAAGTCCCACTCAGCCTCTCTCTCATTCCCTGTCCCCACCCCCGTGAGATGAGGGAGAGAAAGAGAAAAGTAAAAGTGAGAAAACACATGAGTTGAGATAAAGACAGTTTAATAAGTAAAGCAAAATACTCACACACACACAAAACGAAACAAACCGTTCATTCACTGCTTTCCATTGGCAGGCAGGTGTTCAGTCATCTCCAGTGAAGTAGAGATCCATCATGCATAAAGGTTGCTTGGGAATACAAAGGTCACTACTCTGAATATTCCCCATTCATCCTTCTTCCCCCCAGTTTTTATCACTAAGCATGAAACTATATGGTGTGGGTTATCCCTTTGGTCAGTAGAGGTCAGCTGTCCCCTCTGTGTACCCTCCCAAATTCCTGTGCACCTCAAGCTCACTTGCTGGTGTGAGAAGCATAAAAGACCTTGACTCTGTGTAAGCACTGCTGAGCAGTAACTAAAACACCCCTGTGTTATCAGCACGGTTGTCAGCACAATCGAAAACATAGCACAATACCGGCTACTATGGAGGAAATATACTCTATCCTGAACAAAACAGGCTTGTTCTCCAACCCTTATTCCATACCATTTACATCATGCTCAGGCCCCACATTATCCAGTAAATTCTCACTACTCACTATTCCCTTTCCCATCCTTTTCCCATTGATTTAATACACAGATATCAGTCTATGGGTCACCCCTGTGAAATGTCTGTAAAAAGTTCATAAATGTCCACAAATATCCACAGAATATCCACTGAATTCATTTAGTCTAGGAATTTTGGCTCCATCAGGAGAGGAGAGGTGGTGTATAGTTGGAGTTACCAAAGCCCACTCAGGTCATGCCACTGCTGCACTTGTACTGCTCCTTGTAAGGCCTGTCCTCTATTTGTTTAGGTGGTTCCTACTATAGTCATTCCCATGATACACTACTCGAACCCTGGGATGCAACAATTTGAAATTATTTTCATTATGATCTTCACCCCTGGTCCCTTTGGACCAGATCATAAGGTTTAACATTGCAATGAACTCCTTCCCTTGCCCCTGCTCTGGCTTGGGCTTATCCACAGACTGCAGTCCTTTAGGGTTGGTACCTGCACCAGATGGAGCCTTATCTATGAGCTGCAGTCTCTTCAGAGGAATGTCTGCTGAAGCATAGACTTATCCACAGCAACAGTCACTTTGAGGTGCACCTGCTCCAGCATGGCCATATCCATTGGCCACAATGCCTTCAGAGGTATACCTGCTCCAGCATGGCCTTACCCATAGCTGCAGTCCCTCCAGGGGTGTACCTGCTCTGTTGTGGGCCTATCCATGGCCACATGTTTTGAGGTGCTCCAGCATGACCTCATGCATAGTCACGTACATATAGCTTGAAAAGTTTACCTGCTGCAGCAAGGACTTATCCACAGCCACAGATGCTTCATGGTATACCTTCTCCAGCATGGACTTATCTTTGAGCCACAGTCCCTTCAGAGATATACCTGCTGTGGCACAGACATGACCACAGCCACAGACACTTCAAGGTGCTCTAGCATGGACTTATTCATGGCTACAGATGCTTCAGGGTGTCCTGCTCCACATGTACTCATCTACAGGTCACAGTTCCTTCACCTCAAGTTCACATTGGAGTTCCAATCTGTCCAGTACAGCAGCACAGAAACAGCAGTGATGTCCCGGCCATGTACCAGCCCAGGGGCATCACCAGTTCTGCTATCAGAATGTTCCCAGGCACATCAGAGTAAATTGATAAGCAGTACAGCAGCACAGCAAGCAGTAAATCAAAAAGCAACCACTAATGAGCACTGTAACATACAGGAAGGCAAGCAAGCCCCATGGCAAGCACAGCAGCCTGCTGATTAATAGCTAAATGGCGATAACAACTATACATTCAATCTAACACATTCCCATCAAACCTGTCATTAACCTGAACCCTTCGAGCCCCATGTTGGGTGCCAAAAATAACTGTTGTGATTTCATATCAGCTGGCAACTTGGCACCACACAGCTACTTGCTCATGACCAACCCCCACCCCCACCCCGCCTTATGCGATGGGGGAGAGAGTCTGTAGGGTATAAGTGAGAAAACTCATGGATTGAGACAAAGATCTGCTATAAGTCTGGTACAGAAAAATTTGTCTTAGAGTCTTATATTTGCAGTCTTTGTTGTATCAAAACAAAAGGTCACTTATATCTCTATTTTTTGTTCTTTTGGCAATTTCCACAAAGCAGATAGTTCATTTTTTTTAAATCTTTGCAAGATAAGTTTTTGAATAATTAACTTTTGAGAGGGCTAGAGTGACCAAAAATATGAAAAGCATGTAACAGAAAAAAGTATTTCCACATTACACTTCTGTTTGTTCCCAACCACCATTGTGTTTAATACACTTGTGTTAGATAGAAAATTGGTTGTTTCTACAGCTACTGTGATTTCTGAGTGATAATGTGTAAGAAATACTGTATAACTGTATAATTTTATACCAAAGTTATTGTTTTAATGAAGGTGTAGTCATGTAGGATAGTGTATGAGCATGAAATACATTACATAGGATTAATTTTATAAAAAAACGAACCAAACAAAACAACCCAAACCCAAAAATCAGCCAGTTAACTTAACCCAAGACACTTACATTCAATTCTGTGATAAATATGAGGAAACAGGAGACTAAACATCACTGAATGAAACTGATCAACAAAATAATCCAGTAGCTTGAAAAGAAAAATTATTAATTCCGGTACATGTATGGTGAAAGGGCATTTTCATTGCGTACCAAGTGATCCAGATATTCATTTATCATTTATCTGAAACATTTCTAACAATATTTGACACCAAGCTTGGTTCCTCCTGAAAAAAATTATCCCAAACCCCAAACAAGGATAAATCTTGATACTGCATCTTATTTCTATTGTAAATTATTTTCATTTTACCTGTAAAAATTGAAATACACATTCTATCTATCTTTCTATCTACCCACATACGTATGTATATGAACTCCAAACTCCCAGGCAATGTTATGTCAAACATTTTGCATGTTAATAAATGCCTATCTATCTCATGTTTCTATAAATAAACAACATTATTGAAAACATAAATTGCCCCATCTAAACTATATGATATTTACAGTAGAAGAAGCCTTTTCAATGTTTAAAATATTCCTGTACAAGTATGGTTTTAGTTAATGTGTCATATCATTGCTTTTAGCCACAAGCTTAGTTTTCATGGCTGTGCAGAGCTCTCATATCTACCTCGGGACAAAAATGCATTATAAATATTAAGGACTGGGGTTCTAATTCTCTAACATAGACATGAAGGAGAATGGCAAAAACCCCAAGGATTCCTACCTCCTTCAGATGTCTGGACATTATGTACTTCTAAATTCACAGTGCACAATAGAGTAGAAAAATCTGATGCAGATATTCTACTGTGAAGAATGAGAAGGAAGAGGATTTGTGTTCCTGGCAAAAGAAAAACATTTTCACGTTTGCAGGCTTGCAGAGAACAGGAAAATTTTGAAAGACCATGCAGCTACCATTAAAGATAATTCGCAGATCAGTTCTTTCTGTGTGTGAGAAGCACATCGAAAGCAATTCTGCTTCAGAGGTCTGACAGCATCTACTGTAACTAAGTATTCTGTGGGCAATTCTTTCCATAATTGTGTTTGGTCATAAGGGAACGGCTTAGCCCTATATAGAAAGCATAATACCTAGTCATCAGTTTCACCTATTATTTTTCTCCCTTTTCTATCTTTCAGATCATATTTTATTTTATTTTGTAGTAACCAAAAAAACTTTGAGAGATCAAAAAATTCTGCCTGCTGTTTTCACATTCCCAATCTCATTTAATTTTCACTCTGTTTTTCTGCAAAAGTCCAATGACATAAAATAAAAACCTTCACAGTTCCATTGTATAGTAAGTAAAGTAATACAGGCAATGAGTGCCAGGTATTTGCAGATGATCAGCCCATTTGGTATTCCAGAAGAAAAATCAGTAATAATCAATATCTGACATTTTGTTATTACGGTATTTCACTTTGCTAAAGGGGCTTAATGAACAGTGTATCCAAAAAGATGAAACTCTCATTGTGTTGCCCTGTAGTGTGCTGATGTTATAATAAATACTAGCTACTCTCCACAACAAAGAAAAATCTAATAACTATCATACAAACATATTTTCTATTTTTCTTGAATGAAATAATCTGTGTAACTTGTCTGTATTAAGTTAAAGTTTACTAGAAGAAATAATACTACTAGTACTTGAAATGTTGGAATTTCTAGTAGAAAAGTAAAAAATAATGACATCGAGTGACTTGACCTTTATTGGAGATAAGAGGTTGTTATACTTTTGTTACTGAATACTTGAATAATGACATTTTGTATGAAAGTATACATATGAATGACATGACAATAATAACATATTTTTCTGTTCCTCTAATTCTGAAAGGAAGAGATATTTCATATTGACCAAGTTCATTTTGATATTTTGTCAATTAAAATTAATATGCAATTAATAACCTAGGCATGAATATATTTGCCTTAAATTATTTTTAGCAGGTATTCCTTACAAGAAATTGTAGTTTGAAGGATGCCATTAAAAACTTCTGTGCATTGAGAATATGTTTAAACTGTTTGCTACACTGACAGTTTACAAATGCAATGGACTTTCAGAACCAAAAAATGACTGCATGGTTATCGTCCACATTATTCCATACAGCATTATGTTACCGTATTTACCTGGTAAAAGGATTTCTTCTCTTGAACAACCCAGTGGTATTATGTATGACTGCTCCTGATTACTCCGAAAACATGCATGGAAGAAGCTCAGCAGATTAGGATGGAAAGCAGCACAGTGGTGCCACTTTCCTGAGTATCTCTTGAAAGCCCCAGCTTTCGTTTCACTTCCTGACATTCACTTTGGACTTCCAGGTAGAGCTGATACACTTTTGTATGATACAAAATTTATAAGCAAAACAATTTTTCTCTGCACATAATTCTTATTTGATATCATTGCTAATCAAAAGCAAGTAAACAAACTCCAGGGCATCAAAAATATTTTTGCAGCTGACCAAAATGTTATGAAGTTTGACAGATGAAAATTTTTTAAAAATTAAGTGTTTTGCTATTGACCTCTAGCAAGCATACTTTTATGATACATTTTTTAAAGTTTTGCTGACATTTTGAAGTTTTTTCTTGTTATTTTTTAGAGAAGAGTCATTATTCCTTAGAATTACTGTCAGGATATTATGCCATTTTAACATAAACATTTCAACATAAAGAAATTCCTGGCCTCCACTTTCTATGATGTTTAATGTCAATAGAGCTCTAATGATTAAATAACTAATCTCACAGGTGCTATGATGATAAGAATTTTATGAATCCGATACAACATCCCTACGAGGAAGGGGACAGCATGCCCTATATCAAATTATGTACTAGTTTTAAGGGTAGTCCTAGAATTAACTCGGTTTTACCATCACAAACAGTTAGTGCAGACTGCTGGTTCATGCAAATGAATTCTTCAGGCATAACTGTTTTTTCAACCAGAGAATAGCTGAGCTTCTTTGTAAGTCTCCTGTCTATTGATAGGATTCATTTAACCAAAAAGAACAACATGGAAAATGTCAGTTGAATTTAAAATGTTCCCATTACAAAGAACTTTAACAAACAGTTTGAATCTTTTACGTCTGTAATTTGGATTGGTGCTCTTCATGCACTTAGGTACACAGCAGCTTTTTCTTTTCTGATTCAGAAAGGAGTTGTCATTATCTTATCCAAGTGCGGAAAAAAAGCTGCTTTTAGAGAAAGTGCTTCAAAAGTACGTGCATTTGTAGTACAAATGATGCTGTCTTAATTAGGAGCTGCTGTCACCTGTACAAGTAAACTTTGTACTACTTTATGCATGGACACATATGCATATATATGTATATACATACACACATACATGCATGCACACATTCTCTTTCAACGCATATTGAAAGATACCTAGAATTTGGAGGTATATCACCAAACAAGAGCCTTTACCTCTGCTTCCACATTGTAATTTGCCTTCTTGACACATGAAAATTAGTTTTAGAGTATTTTATGATGTGTATAGGCCTGCTGTAGTCCATTCCCCCTGCTGCAGAAAAGCCTTTGTACCTGTCCTGTCAAGTACAAAGTTTTCTATTTGAGAGGGTTTAAGGATAGTAAAGATAGTTTAGATATCAATGCAATAAAAATACTATATTTACCCTCACTTCTTGGTTTCTGTACATTTTTGAAACAGTGGAAAAAGATATCGTTGCAAATAAATATCAAACATAAAACTATTAAGCAATATAAGCTGAAAATGTTAATTTGTCAATTGGACATGTTAGTTTTATTTTGTAACTGAGTGACGTTAAAATAAGAGTTCTTCTGCGTTTGGAAGGCAATCACTTGGAATTAAAGATATACATAATTGAAAAAAAACCAAACTAAACCAAACCCCAAACACTCAAAACCACAATTTTTAAACTAATTTGAGATCATAATACAGACGATGTCATAACATATTTTATACTACATGAAGAAGCATGGTGTAAAGATGCTAGAATGAATGCCAATATCTATAGCTTCACCCAGTGAAGTACTGAGGTATAGTCATTGCCAGCATTTTGTCAGCAAGCCAAGTGCATGCTGAAAATCATCCCAGAATCTGGGTACTCCAAGCATCCAAGAACAGGAAACTTAACAGAAACTCAGCAGGTGCATTTACACCAGTGCTAGGAAATTACAGCATACCTTCTGCAAACACAACTTGATACACACATATCTTCTCAATAAAGTCAGTGGAAAGTTAAGAAGGATGCCATGCTGCTGTTGTTGAGACATAACATACAGTATACTTCACAAAAATAGCTAAAAGAAAAGTTGTTCTTTTTTTTAAGAGGTGGTATATTCCATACAGTGAACAAAATACAGGCCAGTGTCCTGTGATAAGGGACACTAATCATTAGAAAAGACACTTCAAGACATATATTTTTAAAAGTGTATTTAAATATATTCCAATGAGAAAATGGTTGTGCATTTTGTGGTTTTTATGTATCTGAAAATCAAACAAATTTTTACAATAGCTTATTTAATCTGTGCAGTGATTTTTGGACATAGAAATTTAATACAAGAGTTGAATTGAATTGGTTTATCCAGTTCAGAAACCACTGGGAAACTGTATTTTTGTAAATATCAGAGAGAACTTGAAAGGACTGGAATAATATTAAGCTCATGCA
>NW_010412259.1:0-497 GCF_000710305.1 Buceros rhinoceros silvestris
TCCTCCATGTTGAACCTGGGACAGAAGCACATCAACATTCCCAACTAATTGGCTCTCACCTGCAAACTTAATGATGATGCACTCGATCCCCTCATCCAGATCACTGATAAAGATGTTGAAGAGAACAGGCCCCAGTACTGAGCCCTGGGGAACACCACCTGTGACCGGCCGCTGACTGGACTGAACTCCATTCACTCTCTGGACCCGGCCATCCAGCCACTTTTTCATCCAGCAAAGAGGACACCTGCCCAAGCCATGAGCAGCCAGTTTCTCCAGGAGAATGCTGTGGGAAACAGTGTCAAAGGCTTCACTAAAGTCTAAGACGACAATGTCCACAGCCCCTCCTGCATCCACTAAGCGGGTCACCATGTCATAGAAGGAGATTAAGTTGCTCAGGCAGTACCTGCCTTTCATAAGCTGATGCTGTCTGGGCCTGATCTCCTCATTGTCCTATAGTGCCGCATGGTGGCACTCAAGATGATCTCCATAACCTTCCC
>NW_010412260.1:0-47723 GCF_000710305.1 Buceros rhinoceros silvestris
CGCTGTGCGGCGGTTCCGCGGTAGCCTGTGGGAGGGTTTCCTGCGGGCTGGGATAGCGAGGAGAGCACCCGCGCTGAGAGCCGGCGTTCAGCCGAGCTGTAGGCGCTTCTGGTACTTCAGTGGTGCTGGGTTTATGGCATGGTTCATCCTTCCAGCCTCTTGGTGCAGCTCCTTCCGAGAACCCGCTGGACGCAGCTGCTGCTCCTGTCGGTAGGGTTCTGCAGTATTCAATGTCTGAGCCGGCCACCTTAACAAGTAATGGAAATAACTCCTGAAAGTCATCAACAGGAGTTTTACTACAACTTGTAACTGCTCCCAAAACCCATTATGTTTTCTTTTAAAGCCTGAACGAGTACAAGAGGCGTGTCTGAGGTAGGCTTTGAACACGAGAGGGAAGTAGGGACGAGGGCTATTTCTTCACATCCATTGCGTGTGTTTCGGGCTCTCTTGCTGGAATGAAATAGCCCCGTTGTAGCTAAAGGTTGCTGGAAGAAAATTACCTTTCTCTAGGGGAGTTCCAGCGATGGATTTGAGCTCCAGGTAGGAAGTCAAGTCTGGGTCAGGGTCCGGGTCAGCAGGGGACGCAGCCGGACACAGGCACGGGTGCAGTGTAGCTCAGGCAGAGGTCAAGGGCTGATGACCGCAGTTAAATGCAGCTCAGAAGTAAACGGGGCCAGGCCCCTGCTTCTCACAGCTCTTCATGGCAGTCTGAGAGGTGCACGGGCAGCTGAAGTCCTGGAGGAAGACTTGGACTCGGGGCTCTGACACAAGATCGCTGAGAAAAGGCAATGCCCTCTGTGTCCGTCTCATAGCACTGAATGAATTCTTCAGGACCTTGTACCCTTGTTATCCAAGCCCTTGAGGAAATGCTCTGCAAAATAGAAAATGAATTGAGTATCTTCCTACATCTACCTAAACTCGCAAAAATTCTGTCCGTGCCTTGCAAGCGATAGCAGTTTTCTGACTTTTTTTATTTTTCATTTCCCCTGTAAATATTCTATTCAAAGGGAAGGTATTATGCAAACATATTTCTGTTTGAGCAATATTTCCCTTATAGTGGGATAGCATGTGCCTGTAGCTCCCCCTTTCCCAAAATCTGCCAGAACTGTGGCAATGCAGTTTTTAATTCAAACAGTAAATCCCCACTACTAGGAATCCTTCCCTGCAGCTCCCCCCTCCCCTGAATATCAGGACTGTAAATAAGTGGCTGGTCTAAAGAAGAGAAGGTGTTGCATAATATTAAAAACAGTAGCTTATTGAGCAAAGCTACTTAAAAAGATTCCGAGTACCACATAATAAAGGTACTATCAGCAAATACCAGACTAGCATCTCAGCTAGCTTTACTGGGCTGTGAGTTATTGCTGTGGTCAATAGATCTCTTTTCTGTAGCATTCTGCTTATGTAGGTGATAAATCTTACAGTCTTATGGGAATAGGGTCAGGCTTCTGCTACTCTGCCCCATTATTTTTCTCCTACATCATTTAGAAAACTGCTGGACTGGACCATTTTTGGTGCGGTGACTTTTTGTTCAGCTACATAGTAAATTTTATTGTGCATATTAAATTTTAGCTCGGACCACATTTTAAAGTTCATCTTGATAGAAGGTGAAAGTGAAATAAAATCTTAAGCAAAAGGACAAATAAACACGAGAAGTAGGAAACATGCAAATTTCATTGGAATTTTTAGATGCAAAATACAAAAAGGTAAAAACAAGTTTTGATTTTGATCATAAGGGCTTTTTCTGATAACCTTTCAAATCTGGAGAATGAATGAATAATCCAGTAGTACTGGCACTCAGAGGAATTTTTAGTAATCCTCTAAGTTCTGGGAATATTTTAAGCAATGGGTGGTTTGAAATTCTTGCTGTTGAAAGAGAAGCAACATAAGGTGATGTTAGGTAATAATAGACAAAACATTTGAATCTTTCATGATTTTGGTGCCACCTCAGTACAGCCACCTGCCAGGAGTCACAGCTTTTGTTCTGCTCCTATCCATGCTGGCTCTGTTCTCTTGTTTTCCTGGAGACAAAGGATGTGCTAGTGCTCTGTGGGAGCAGGCAGTGGGAAGAGCAGGGGAAGGAGGAGCGTGGCTTGGTTTTAGTCCTGGCTGTGGGTGAGCAGAAAAGACCTTTCAGTTTACTTGTTCAGGTTCGGGCAAAGGGACAGGACAGACACAGCGGAGTTCAGGTGTGAAGGTGAGTGAATAGCAGAGCATAGGATGGTAGCACAGACATCTCCAGGTAGCACTAGCACCTGATGGTTTTAGCATCTTGTTCTGTGTCGGTAATTACGAGTCACGTACCTGATACCACACTAAAACATACAGTTCAAAGTGTATGAGGTCAGCATATCTCTGCAGAATCACAAGGCAGGTGTGCCTGGGTAAATGTCTGTAGTGTTTATGTATTCATTAGGCCATACGTGATCCAGCAGAATGTTAAATTGCTTTTATGAGAGTTTGTTTGGGAAAACAGGGGCTTCTTTTGTACTAACTTTTAAGTCCGAAGATTATGCAAGAACAACGTTCAAATACATAAAAAGCTGCTGAAAGGAAGAAAGAAATAATAGTCTGTGTTCTACTTGAAAGACAAAGTGATTTTTTACAAGAACCTATTAGCCTAGCTGTTAGGGAAAACCCCCTAATGTTAAGGATGGAGAAGCGATGGAATGGGTTCCCAGTCAGGGATCCTCTGTCAGTGGAGGTCCTCAAGGAAAAGGAGATGTCAGGGAAAATTGTTATGTTTGCAGAACCTCAGGATGTCCCACTGAACTCTCTTTTTCTTTGGTTCTGTAATACAACGCCTGCAATGTCTGTGATATACGTAAATCTTTGTTTCTCAAGTATGGTTTGTTAACCCTGAGAAATTGATTCAATCATCTTTGATGATTCTTCTTCTATTTGTTCTGTCAAGCATAGATTTCCCCCATTCTGTCTCGATTTCTTCCTTATCTTCCTCACAGATTTTGCTCTTCACTAGGCCTTGCGGGGAAGTCCTCTGCTGGTGTCTTTAATTTTCCACTCCACAGTGCTTTGGCAGTGACTGCCTAGTATGGAGAGGACAAGTACTTCTGTCAACAGTTTCAGCAGTTCTTTTTCGGTACCTGGAGTAAACTTCAGATTTCTGTAGGAAAACTCTGTGGATGTAACAACAGGTCTTCGACCATATCTTTTTTCATTAGTTTCCCAGCCAGTCTGGCTTCTCAGTTAGAGACAGTTGAGAAGCAGCTGTTCAGCTGTGGGAGAACTCATGAGTTACTCTGACCGTGAAGCCAAGGTAAATAGCTGCTGTGCCACTGGATGAACCATCTGTTAGTTTCACTGAAGAAAGGAAGATCACGAACTTGGGGAGGGGTATTTTATTTTTTGGCTTTAGACGTGCTGGCCGAAAGTTTTAGGTTGTTGGGTACTTAGCTCTTATCTGTAAAACCCTCCTTCACCTGTTAGGTCTAAAGCCCTGTGCGTGGTCTGTGTGGAACCTTATTATGTGCAAGGCCTTTCTTTACATGATTGCTACTTCTTAACAACAATTTTTTCCTACCATTGAAATGGGAAGGTATACCCTGGTACTTCCATAGCATCAGGCTAGAAAGAGTTCAGCAGTCTCTGGTGTTTTGGACTTTGGCTGGCCACGCTAAAAACCAAAAGATTGTTCCTATAATAACTATCTGCTGTGTGCTAATCTGAAATGAAAGTCTTAGCTGTGGGAATAGCTACCAAACCAGAAAATAAAGCTCTTCTAACCTAGTTTTAATTTATTTTTAAATTGAATAAGCAACATACAAAGAATAAAATTTTCTCAATACGCAAAAAATGGTCTTGTATTTTAGGGTCTAATATAAGAAGAGACCCAGCGTGGCTTACTGTAGCATCATTAAAAGGAAGAAAAGGTCTCATAGTATTATAGGGCAAAGGGGATGGGTCTCGGTAATGAAGGGGCCTCCACCAGCTTTGGAAACTTACCATAGCATAAATATTTCTTAACTCTACAGAGTTAAGAAACTTGGTCTCCCCAAGCAGCAGACCTGCTTTGTTTACACGAGCTATGCAGACAGGTTAACCTTGTTTTCTTGTGGCAGTCATTAAGCACTTGCCATACACAGCAATAATCACAGGTAGCAAGAAATGAAAATGCCGTGAGTTGTATTGCTGCTACCCATTGCTGCTTCATCCCACTGGCACTTTTGGCCACATGTCAAAAGATGTTCATCTTTATAGTGGTAACATCTACTTTGTGGTCCTAACTGAATTTTCCAGTATCAGAGGCATCTCATTTCCCCTGAGAGCTTTAAGATTAAGATGGCTGTGAGATTTATTTCCTGAACCACTGGATATTTTGCCTAGTGTCTTTGAATAAATCATCTTTCCAATATGTTTTTCTCTGTATTTCGTTCCACACGTAAATCCAAACCCTTGTTGTTTTTCCCCCCTTTAGCTCAGTTGTCTCCTGAAGTGTTCTTTGTATGTGTTTGACTTGCTACCCCCTCATCCAGCACCTTCTGCTTTTCAGAAAGATCTCTTTTTGGAAGACAAGAGACACATAACGTCACTGTCATCTTGTCACAGTCCACTCATAGGTGGAAGGAGAAGCTATTGTGGAAGTAATACTCAGCCTGTGAAAAATGTGGTTTTTTTCATGTGTGCAGTGTAGACCTGGGATGTACTGGAATATGCTCAGGGCATATGAAATCTCTGGATAGTTTCGCTGTCAACTTCTAACAAGTCACCACCAAATTTCATAGGCATATAGCTTGATGCACCCATTAAATCAGCCCAACCTATGATGTTGCGGTCATGGTAGCACAGACCATGGAAATCAGAGTTGTCTTTAAAATTGGAAAGAATGTAACTGTGATAACAGGGATCATTAATTGTTGAGACACTACTATTGATTAATATAGCTGGTAGTTTTTTTCTGTCTTTGTATCTTCTCAATGACATATTTTAATCAAACATAACTCCATTGTGGGAGTAACTGGTAAAAACTATTTGGCCTTGCTTATGAAAAGTCAAACTAGATTGTCTAATGATCCCTTTTGGTCTTAACAGCTAAGAATTGAGTCTCAGAGTTCATTATGATTTTCCCAGAAGTCAGTGAGCCATGAAGGAACCATGGAATGGGAAAAACTAGAGGTAGAATGTCTTGTAATGTTGAGGTCTTGTAATGCTGCTCCTGTGAAATCAACTGCTAACTTGCTAAAAAACTGAAGAAATCCTTTCGACTCTAACCTCAATGCAATACAATCACTACTTAAACATGGACTTAGATTTAGCCCCTCACTGTAGCTGAGCGTAAAGCGTACGCCTTGATCGTGGCCTGCTTCTGACCTGAAAGTCTGTCCATGTGCACTTGCAAAACTGTCAAAAATGACAAAACCTGGAGATTGCCTTGTACAGGGCACTGGGAAGATTAAGTATATCACTAGTCCCACTCCTAATGGTGTGTAATTGGAAGATTTCTCTGTTAACTGCCTCTTATGTTGATTGGCAGATAATGGCATCGTTTTGACTGGTAGTCCCCAGTCAATCACGTGTCACATTGTAATGCAGATTTCCCCTGATTCCCTGAAGGATATACTAGACTCTGAGAGTCCTGCCAGAGGTTTTACATATTACTGTACTTCTCAGCGATGGGTAACTCACCTTTTTTTGGCTTTTCTTTACTTTGAGAAGTGGTTCTCCAGGTTTTGTGATTCTTCCCTAAACAGGCAGGACTAAAGTGAAGACACAAAACAAGCTCCCAAAAGGTTTTCAAAAATATTGACGATTCTCAAATCGAACACCTTGCAGATTATTGTATGTAGTAGTGGACCAAGCGCTGAAAAAGATGCAGTTAAAATAATAAGCATTTCAAGAATGTGTAAATACTCTGAGATTTTCTACCTGAGAATAACATCATGGGTTACATGAATTTCAGATGCTTTGCACTGGGATGTTTCAATCCTGAATGACATAGCTAACGCAGTGTCTTCATCTTTCCTCCCCTCAAAATTCCCGAGCTGAAATCACACACAAACGTAAGGTGTCTTTTGTTTCATGAAACTGCACAGTCCTGGAATTATGAAAACTACAACAAATACAAAAGGCAAGAAATAAAAATGCTTGGGTATAGAAACTAGATTGGTTTTGCCTATGTCAGATGTTTCACTAGTCCAGACTGACCTCCTGACGTTACCTAGAGTAGGAATGCTGTTGAATAGGATCAAGCAGTTACTGGACAGTACAGGGGAGAAGATTGCCCATAATTATAGATGACATGGAACAGTATCTCCTTGATCACGTGGTGGATTATAGTGGACACATTGAGAACAACGGGCTGGTTTGTTTTCCTAAAGTATGGTTGTTTTTCTAATAGTACAATATAAATCATGGAATTTTTTCTAGTGTCTTCCCTCAAAAAAAAAAAAGCCAGTAAATTGATTTATGTAAATATCCTAATGAACAAACTAGTCACATTTAAAGCACATCTGTGAAAATACCTTTCCAGTGCTATGAAATCCTGACAAGGAAGCGATATATCGGAAAGTAAAGCTAATGCTGGCCCTTGACTGGCTTATAACCCCAAGACTTCAATTTAGTTATATGTTAAAACTGGTTCTTGGAAGATTCTTGTCTTCATTTTGACTTCTAGCAGGATGAAGAATAGAAAGATATAAAAAAGGTGGGGTTTTTTTCCCTTTTCCAGAGGACCGTTCCATCCTAGTTCTTTAAATAGCAATGCAGCTTTGGATATTGGTTTTACAGAGTCACATTTAACTGCCTGGTCTGCCTTTGGAAAGGAAAGAATATCTATAATATAAATTAGAGTGCTCTTGCTTGTCTTGAGGCTACATTAATTTCTCTAGGGAACGACTGCATCTAAACGATGGTCAGATATTGTCAGGACACTTGGGGGGCTTTTGTCTCCTATTGCTTCCTTAGACTATGTAAATACTCTAAACTGAGTAAACCATTTAGACCTAGAAAAGTGTTAAATGTGTTCTGGTGATTCAAGTGAAATAACATCAAGTATTTAGTACAGAATTTTACATTGTTTTAGTAATCTTTTGTAGTCCTTGGTCTCCTGAGCTACCTCTCTTTTCCTTTGAAAGGACTCTGAGGAGAGTTGTTCTGCTCCTGCTTGGTTACGTGTAATTTCTCACGAAGTGTACGAGCTGCCTCAGAAAGTAGCATTAGAAAAATAATCAAAATGGATATTGTCCAGTTTATTCACTGAACAGAGCAGTGTAAACGTGGAACATGAATCTGAGACCATGTGAGTTAGCTAGTCTTACACTGAGGGAATCGGAAAATGCACCAGTGGCCAACTGACACTTTGCTTTTCATGGTGGTAAGTAATCAGCTCATTGCTTGCTTTGTCAGGGCAACCTTCAGTATGATTTTTTCAGCTCAAGAACACCAACGACAGAAGTTTCTTGATACTGTGCTTCAGTTTGCTAACTAATAGGTCCTATTTGGTTAAAAATGTGCACTTAAAATGTCCCTTCTGCAAGTCTGTACAGAAATAATGAGGCATTTATGTGTGCATTAATTATAGACTGAAACTATATCTCAGATTGGAAAGTGTCTTCTTGTAATATAGCCTGTGGGCTGCCGAGCTCATCTCAGCGCTACAGTAAAGCAGAAAAACACTTTACTTTTGTATACAGTCACTGTATTCAGTCAGTAATTAGTGGAATTTTTCTTTGTGGTGAGTTTATGATGCTATAACAGATAGTGTATAGGTGTGAAGATTACTAACTCGTTGATAAAGCAAAAAGACCGCCAGCTCGGTTGAAACAGTGGAACAAATAGCTTAGTGTAGGCACGAATGCAGGGTGACTTTGCTGCTCTGTTAGCCTGCTACTTTCCTTACAGATAACAGTGTGGCTGCAGTACTGTGGTAGTATAATACGGTTATTGAAGTTGTACAAGCTAGCTATTAGAAAAAAATTCTTAAAGCATTTTCGTATTCCTGAACCTTTCCTTCATATATATGTTTAATATTTCATCAAAAAGTAGCAAAAAGTTCGTTCTGTACGTGAAAAAAGAGTAACGAATGGAGCTAGCCCTTTTCAACTGTCTAGAGTAAAAACTGTGTTTCAAGCCCTTTTTGAAGTTGGATCTTTAAAAATCTAATCTTACGAGTGCTAGTCTCTGTTAATTGGGTAGGTACATAGATAGATACCTGTGCAGTGGCATGCAACGTAGGAGAGAAGCATAGGAAGAAGTGGATTGTGGGTAAATCAATGAACCTTTTGGACTTTTAGCGTTGCAGGTGAAAATCCCTGGCTTTGCCTCTCACTACCTGCTTTTAATGTTTTATTTCTGTATTGGTAGGCTATTTGTGTGCAGGAGGAGATCATAAAATAATCATAATACTCCTGGTTTTCTCTACTTATCAAATAAGTAAAAATTAAGCCAGATTGTTCTTAATCTAGCAGAATGTGTTTCCATTGAATACAGTATAGTAGAGTGAAAGCCCAAACTGTGTCAGTGCACTAGGAAGTGTGATATTTAAGTCTGAGACTCTGGGGAATCTGGTTTATAAACCCAGAACCTTATCTTTCGTATATTCTACCTGACTACCAGATTTCTGAGTTGGTGGATGTGTTTAGTTTTCCGCAGATATCAGAGCACTACAAGATTTACACAAAGAATGGGATGTCCTGTTCGTTCTACAGATTAATACAAGTCTAGACAATGTCCCACTTCTCAGCAGGGAGGTTTTATGAAGAGGTGTAATGTAATTCCATGTGTGGCAGAGTGTTCTGTTTGTTTGTGGCTCTCTGCAAACCTTTAGTGTTGTTATTTTTCAGCTTACGTAAACTAAATAGTAGGTCATTTCTATGGAGAAGATAATGGAACAGAACGGACTAAACTAAAGAGAGCCTGAAGGTACAGAACTTCCTCTCCAATGGATGTTAAACTAGTCTTATTGTCCCTACGCCTGGCTTTTCTGATACTGTCATAACCAATATGGACTACTTGGAAGAAATATCCTCTTCCCTTAAGCTAGGCTGTGTAAGCACAGAGAAGCTGAACAAAAAATTGGGTTGCACCTTTAAGAAATAGTGTTAATATTGTGTTAGACTCCAGATGCTCTTTATCATATAATCATTATCATAAGAAGTCTTAATGTAAAAGATCCTAATAGAGTCCCATAGTGTCTCAGGAACAACCTGCATTGGCCTTTGCATTTAAATTAGAGAATAATTAGATCCAGGAGGAGAAAAAAAAAAATGAAGTGCATTCTGCTTTTCCCTTCTAAGGGAAACACACACACAGTCCCCAAACTATTAAGCAGGCATTGTGAGAACATGGAATACATTTAACACTGTAGAATGAAAACTATTTATTTTACCATCCGCAATGGTATGAAAGTGCTGCGTTGTGCTTCGTCTGTTCACAAACTCTTTGACAGTTGAGTAAGAGACAGCCTCAGAGTAAGTTGATATGAAAAGTACAAAAACCACGACCAAAAAGCAGGCCCTCTACTGCCAGTGCCTTCAGGAAGAGCATAAAAAGGCGTACAAAGACAAAGTTCCTGAGTTTTCTTCGAAAAAGTAGCCATGCTGCCTACTAAGGGAAGTAGCGCAAGAGTGAAAATTTTTGTGATATTCTCGAGTGAAGCCTTTTTTGTAGGGAAGGTTGATTATCTGCAGTCAAGGCAGGAATGTTCTGTCTTATGCAACCACGTTTGAGATTACAGTCAGGATTTGTTAATTTGCGATGGTTCTGATTTTTTAATTATTTTTTTATGTTAACTTTGAGACCTTAAGCATGAAATCCTGAATTGCTTGAAGCCAATAGGAAGAAAAAACAATTATCAATGTTGGTTTCTCTGTAACTCCTTACCAAATAATGTTCTTCATTAGTCTTGGATAATGCCCTGCTAATATCTATGGCCTTATCATTCCTAGCTGACATAGCTGCTGCATGTTGGGCTCAGGAGGAGAGGGGCTAAGAAGTGAACTGTGGGGGAAGAAAGGCTTTAGCGCTGCTCTCCCTTTGCATTGCCTCTGTAATGGGTGCCTGATGTGCTGAAGGTCAATCGCTCCAAATCCAAGGTTCTGCCTCAGCAGAGCGTACCAGTCACGTGCAGTTCTTCTGGTTTTCCTCAAAAGCTATGAGGTTACGTTGTGCTTGAATGAGAACTAGTGCTTACAAGGTTGATGAGACATAAAGGATGCTCTTTACAACAATTTTCCAGTGAATTTTTGCCAGGCCCCACGTATATAGGCCCATCAGATTTCTGGCAACTCACACAGCCCTAAGCATGGCCCACAATTCAATATCTGTATCAGTGCTGGTCCTTGGAGAATCAACCCAGCCTTTCTTGAGAGAGGGAGTTACGAGAAAGAGGCTTAAATGTATGTGGCACCTTAAAGCATGGAAAAATTACTGCCTGTATCGCCATGTGTATCCTGCTTCAGGAAAGCAAAACAGAATCACAGTGCAGCACGGCACCTTCGGGTGGTAACGAGTATTAGAAGAGTTTGTATTCCATGAAGTTAGAGCTGAGGGCTAATGCAGAGATTTGTTACTGCTGTCTCTGTTTTGTTCTTTTAGAAGTGCTAATACTTTTAGATATTTGCTGGCTTTCCTGAAGGCTGGGAAATAGTTGGGTGTAGTCATTCGAAGCTGAAATATTTCCTATTGCTTGCCTGTAAGAGATTTATTTAGACATCCTCACTGTAGTGAGAAAATAGCTTGCGTATGTGCCCTTAATAAAAGCAGTCCACAGAGAATATACCTACCTCTGTGTGACAGATGAATGGTTCCATCAGGATGAAGTTGAGGGTAACCTTGTATGATAACGTTTTTGTTATTCAAGCAGTGGTTTAAGCCAGGCAGACTCCTCGAGTGATGGCTGAGTATCTTCTGGTTTACACAGGGCTTCTAGCGTAAGCACGTGAAACAGAACATGCAAGGTGACACTGTAAATAGCTGTTCCTGAGGAGGAGAATGAAATGAGTCCTCAGGCTGCCCTGTGGACAGTGCTGACACCTTTGTGTGCTCTCTGTACTGCTGGGCATGTGTTTTAAGAACTGAAGCTGAGCCTTCTCCCACTATTTAATCTTATTACACTGTACAGGGCTTTACATTAACAGGGAGTATTGTAAAGAGTGATTATGCCTCCTGAGTTTAGGAGCGCTTCATTGGGGTTGACAGAAGCTTTCATTTTAAACACATATCTATAAAGTGGATAAAGTCTGGAACACCATATTTGGCAGTTTCCTCTCATGCTACCATTTTGTTCCAAATGAAATATGACAACACAATAGTTGTGGTAATTACACTAATTGACTTCAGAGAGTTCAAGATGATCATGTAATTAGCTGCTTTATGGGAGAGAGATCACCACCATCTCCCTATTTCCACGCTTCTGTGGTCTTCAAAGGTATTTTACACAGGACTGTAAACCAAAGCACTTCTACCTGAATTTTGAATACAGTTCACAAGGCTAACTTGTGAATTTAAAAGCCAAATCAAACTGCCATGAGAAAAAAAGGCATCACCTTTTTTCCTAACTAGGAAAAGTTGTCAGATTGATGCTCTTGCAGAGCTAGCATGTGATGAGAGAGGTTGTAATTGGCAGAGAGATAATTCATTTAAAAATCTCTCTTTCACTAAGGAACTGCAGGTAATTTCAAGAGAGAATAAATTAGATGCCATAAAGGATCTTTACTGATGTCTTTTCAAACTTTCTGTGGGAGAAGGAGAGGGTAAATAGTCTATTGAGAATTTTTATATAAGCTGTGAATGAAACACATAAAGCTCTAATTGTTAGGAAGCCACTGTGCTCTAAACGGTTCACATATAATAGGATCATTTCTATGCAGCTTCAATAGAATGTTCTTCCCGTTTCTGGAAAACAGACTTGTGGCCTGGCAGACGTTTCATGTTTCTTTGCCTACAAAATAATTTTACAAAGAAAGATAGTAACAGAAACCAACTTCTATCAAATTTACCCAGCTGATGATTGGTTGTAAAAGGAAAAGATACCTGTGGTACACATGATGATAGTAAATCTTTAACTTTGGAAAAAGCTAACTAGTGAAAATCTGTCAAAATAAGATCGTTATAGGTATGTGCAGCTTTGGAAGCTCCAGACAGAATGAAATCTTCCATTTCACTGTTTGTATGCTATTTTAAAACAGTAGACATCAAAGCTGGAAAACTTCCAAACATAGAATTATGTACTGAAAGGGCAATACAGACACCTCAACTGAAATAGAGGATAGAGTCAGATCTTTTAGACAGAACCATTACATAGAAAAGACATTCTGAGCTATAAATTCTAATTAAATTCATCTAATTGTTGGTTATACATGGTTTTGTACTTCATTAGGGTTTGGAGTAAACTTACAAATATTATCTTCATCCTCAGAGAATTTAAAACCTAACTGGAACAGCGCTGAGCCATGTTGTCCATCAGTGAAGTCAGCCTTGCTTTGAGCAGGAGACTGGACCATAATGTCTTCCTGAGGGTCCCCTCCAGTCTGAATTATAATTCTGTGGTTAACTTCAGCATCCTCTTAATTCAAGATGGTATCATCTGAATTCAGATTTGAGGGTAATAGGCATTAATCACTTTTGCGATCCATGGTAACGATCCAGGTGATCCTGAGGCAGCCCACTTGTGACGTAAAATGTGTTATCGTAGCCACTAGAAGCTCTAGCTTGTAAATGTCCATAATAGGATTGCTCCATGTTCAGAGAGACACCCCTTGCACCAGGTGCAATGTGAAATGCTGCCTGTTTCTTTGATGTAGCCATGGAGAGAAAAATTAGGTGTAGAAAGATGGAAATTTTCCTGCTTGTGGGTAGGAAGCAGTAGGCGGGTGGTGGATGTTGCTGGTTTACTGCATACAGTAGCTCACTGCTAAGAGTCGTTGCTTGGTGTGCTTGCGCACATTGAGACAGTCTTGTTTTTTCCACAAACAAGAAAAACAGGCATCTTACAGTGTGCATTACTTAGCAGAGATGATAAAAATCCAGATTCTGATGGATCTACCTCACCCTCTGTGAACCAGGTTTGCTTTCAGGTCATGCTGTATGAATTAGTACTTGGGTTTCATACGGTTTAAAGGGTTTGAAGTTGTAGCAAAGTCAAAATTTCTATGTGCGGTATGTAACAGTGCAGAGGGCTAAGCAAGAACATGCACAGCTTTTAAAAACCTGCACCTCTAGAGTTAGTAAATTAAAAGGGAAATCCTCTTCAAAGCGATAAATGCACTGAAGCATGTATTAAATAACCTCTCAAAGGACTTAAAAAAAAGTCTCTTAAGGGAGGGAGGTTGATCTCCTGCATGTTATTTAATGTGCAGTTCCCTTCCCTGTTGCTTTAAGTTTCAAGTTTCAATGATGCCTTGATCTGCCGATTAGGATTTTGATGTGTTAGCTGTGCACAACTACAAGGGAACATTTTCAGATGGAGTTTCAAATGGAGAGCTGTGCAGTGCAGGAATAGAAAAACAACATTCTTTGGACATCTTAACTTTTTCAGTAAATTGACATAGCTATTGGCCAAACGATCCTTGTAAGTGTTGTAAATGATCTGCAATACAATCATATATTCATTTCTCGACTGTCTGGGAGTTAATGACCTTTTTTTTTTCTCCTTATTTCTCCTGTGGGTACATAACTTAAAGGTTATTTTTTTTCCTTAGCTGTTTTTCTGACTTCGTTTTTGCTTATTGCTATTGAGAAAGCATGTTATGTCATGATCAACTATTCCCATGTCAAGATCACCTTTTTATTTTATCATAAATCATAGTACCTCATAAACTCAAATTATGATTTCTGTAACTTCTTTTGCAAAGGTTATTTTCCTCCACAATAGCTCTGGTTTGTTTTTTTTTTTTTTTTTAAAAAAGGAAAAAATTCCTGGGTTGAAAATACTAAATAATAAATCTCCCTTTTAAAATTGCAATTAAAAAAATGAAACCCTTGGCAGTCTAGAGCTTCAAGCTGATACTGGCTGAGTTCCTGGCAGCGCTGCTCAGTGATTTCTGGCTTTGAATGTATGAAACTCATGGAGAAAGTTACAACTCCTGGCAGGACTTTGTGTAGACTGAGGGCCAGGATGAACAGGCTCCTAACAAGCGAGGCCTGTTGCAGAAATGCTTCAGTGACGAACACATTTGTAGGTAACATTGCTCTGGTGTAAAGAGGTTGCAATCTCTGTAATGAAGTAGTTGTGTCAGAAGCAAGTGTGTATTGATTGTCTCAATAGGATTATGAAGCACCAAACCCAACTCCATTTAACAGGATCCATTTAATCCATTTACTGGATACTCGACTGAGATCCAAAACCGTGAAGCACTGTGATTTGCTGCTTCAGATAAGAGCTTTATAGAGAAAGTTCCATATATGAAAGATTTTCACATTTCAAAATTGCTCAGTTCTGTATTGGAGCGAAAAAAAAATCCCTAAAGTCATATTAAAAAAACTCCCCAACCTCCCCCCCAAAACACTCAACAAAACCAAAATAACAGAAAAACACGCTTCTATCCCCTATATCCTCCTTCACCTCTCATGAGGGTCATTTAATAGCTTTCACTGAATTTAAAAGTTTTAAGTGTGACTTCTAAGGTTTACTGTGTGTTACCCTCAATACAGTCTTTTCAAAGTGAATGGCAGAAATGCTTCCTTGTATCAGTTTCAAAATGTCTGCATCTTTTCTACTAGGTATTTCAGGAAAACTCAACTTATGCTTTGATTTTGAAGAAACTCGGCTTTCTGTTGTTATGTAGTTTGACCAAAGTTTGTCTAGTCCGCTTGTCTGGAGACATTTTGAAGGGACAGTTTAAGGTACATGTTGGCAGGAGATGGTTTCCATGTGAATGTCACCAGGGCCAGGAATTCAGCTCCAATTAGCCAAACCCCGTTATCTTTCTCTGCTCCGCATGCTAATGTAGGATGGTGCTCTGTGCGCACAGGGCTGACTAACAAAGCAAAAGGTATGTGTTGGCCCTTGTACCTAATCCTAGCTTAGATGACTGATGAGCTTCCATGAGAGTTGAGTGCTGACCCACTTTCATGCATGGGGAGAGGTGGTTTTTTCATGTGTGGCACAGAGCCATGAGAAGTTAAACCCCAGTGAGCTTTCCTATCTCCACTTGTGAGGTTTACCTTTCATCTAAGCTTGCCACCATTACTGGGGAGAACCTTATCTCAGTGCTAGCCCTGGTCACATCAGTGAAACTATAGTAATGCAAATACCGTTCAGAGTTACGTACTCTCTATCAAAACCTTCGCCTTCCACCCCCCTGTGATTTTATGATGTGTAATTCTGGTGTGGAAGAAGCCTTGAGTAGTCATCTTGTTACTCCAAACAAAACAAACCAAAAATTAAATCATATTTATATATATTAATCCCTTTAAAGTATTTATCTGGATTGTCTCTTGCTTAAAAGCTCCACCACATGTATTTGTTTTTCATGTACTTTTACTTTTCGTCCTGTTTTGCTGTGTATCTCATCTGCTTGAGTTTGCCCATTATTCTGGTGTTATTTTTTCAGAATGAACAGGGGAGCCTAATCAATTTGAATTGAACCATTCATTGTTTTACATACCTCTATGGTATTCCTTTCTGAGGGAACACGAGTGATTCTCACATTGGAGACAAAATATTTTCAACCATCTTAAAGCAGCACTGTGTGGGAAGGGCATTTGTCATTTACAATAGTGTGCACAGGCTCTGTGCGTCCGAATTAAAACCAGCTTTCAAGGAGGTAGTTTAGCAGCGCTGGCAGAGCCGCTGCATCAGGAGGCAGTCTGTGCAAGTCTAAAGAGAGCGATTTAGCTCGAGTGACTTCCATTTTCTCCTTTCTGAATCGGTGAACATGGTAAAGCAGCTATTTCCTGTAGTTACATATTATATAATTCTTGTGTGATTTTTTTTTTTTTTTCCTCTAGGAAAGCCTACATAGCTTGCTGGGTTTTTTGCTGGTTTGTTCTTTTTTCTTTTTCTTTTTGGTTTGGTTAGGTTTTTTTACACCTCATAATGTGTGACAGCAGCTTGTTGCCTTTGAAGAGATTACAGGTTCCCAAGCTTCAAATTCATTCCACTCAGGAAAATGTTCATGTGTGCTATGGCAGAAATGAGTCGGCAAATATTTTGGTCATATTCTGCAACAGTCTTGGGTCAACCATGATATAGTTACAAGTTTAATATTTTTATAAACTGAGTTCTTTGTATGAAGTCATCTCCAAGATCAGGTATCTGGTAGTCAGACACAGTGGTGTTTCTTTCCTCAGACAGCACATGCTGCTGCTGTTGTCATCACAGAAGGCGAGCATGGTCAGGAAGTCTTCTTGCTCCAGTACTCCTGTTCAAGGCACTGATTAGCAGTTTGTCTTGGGAGGTTTCACTTTGTCTCATTTCTGGATCTTGGTCTCAGTTATTTCTTTAGGCCTTCTCCCAGACACAAAGGGACAAACCAGGCAACTAAATAGCTCAAAAAAATGTGGCATCTCTAAAGCATTTGTGGCCGTATCTACAGGGATTTAATTGTTCCTTCCACAAAGTCTAAAAGAGGATTTAACCAATCCGCTGACGCCAGCTGGGTCTAGCAGCCTTAGTCCTTGCAGCATAACAAATGTATGGAACTACATCAAAGACAGCACACTTCCCTTTGATTTTGGTTTAGCTATTTCCATTTGAAACAAATGTTCGACACATAGCACACTGCTGATGGCTGAAACGTGTTGATCTACAGCGCGAGGTGTGGATGAATAACAGCAATGGGAAGGTAGTTTTTGTCTGATTTGTTTTATTATGCAGGTGTGAACAACATGGACTCCAACTGCCTTTGGAACAATATCATTAGAAAAAACCTTTCTCAGCAAGAAACACATAATGGGATTTGGTTGTGGATTTTGTTTCATCATTAGGTGAAATGCTCCTGCCTCTTAGTTTTATAGATATTCCACTGCTGGCCTTGATATTCACTGTATGAATTGTGGCTCGGGTGGCAACACTTTTCCACAGGAGACACGGTGATAACTCTTCTGGCTGGTTATCATTTTTTCAAGAATAAATCTGGAGGAATGGATGTGAAAAAATATCATTGGATCAATGGCAATACAGGCAGAAAAGGTAGCCACTGCAGACAAGGGTTTTATTTCGTTTTCCTTTATTTTGGCAAATGTGGTATTTCATATTTGTTGTAGATTGTGCAGGGTATGTGAAGTGAAATGCAAAGAAAGAAGAAGAAGAAAAAGCAGCAATCTAGGGAAGTTGAGTTTTGAATTATAGTGTCTCATAAAAGCTGCAGTAAAGACTGGGGCTCTGGTGTAAAACCACAGGAAGGAACTGTCTCTTTCCCGAAGAGATTTTAGTGTTGGGCCCCAGTCCTGCGAAGAACTACACCACTCCTAAACTTAGTACATCAGTTATTGAAGAATACATCAGTTACAGAAGTCATGAGAGCTCCGGGACGCTGAAGTGCAGTCCCTATTGCAAGAATACTGTGTCTGTGTTGATGAATGTCCTGTTGAGGTTGAGTTTATAGTGTAAAGAGTTAATGTTAACAGGTCTTGTGTGCAAGTCAAGTCCGGTGTACGGACAAAGGGGCTAGAATCACATGTGAGGCAGCAAAATAGCTGATATGATCTCAAGTTGATTCCTTTCGGTCTGTCAGTAGTATCAATATTTATCTTTCCAGGCTTGAATTGGCCCATTTTGTTGTTTTTGCACTGGCACCTCATTTTCACTGTCATTAGTCAGCTTAACTAGATGAAAACTCTGGTTTTTATGCAGGCTGCTCAATTTTGGGGAAAATTGGCACTGGAGTCAACTTTCTGGATTGCGCTTAAAAAGCGGAAAAGGAAGACTTTTCCCCCAAGGTTACACCATGCAGCACTTCACCAAAAAGTCTCCTTTTAATTTGCTTGGTTTTCCATAGGAAAGCAGTTAAATTATTTCTTCTTGATTTCTTCCTCTTTTCTTGCAATTTGTTTGATGCTGTTCTTGCATTTCTTTGTCTTCTGTTATACTTAAAAGAATAACCAGAAGATCTCTACCTCACTTTAACTCCTAACTTTCCTTTTATTTCACGTGATAACAGGTTTCTCTGCTTAGCTCGAGGTTCATATTTTTCATTAAATTTTACTTTAAAAGTGCTGCATTCACTGGCGTTGAGATTTGATCCAGCCCGTGTTTCTAGGCTCTGCGTTACGGTGTCGCTCTTGGCCAAGGTGAATTCGACGTATACAGGTGTATTTCACGTGATATGGAAATTGTTAAATCTCTTTAATTCCTTCATTGACATGTCCTGGCGGTGAGGGTTGCAGGTTTCGTACCTGATTAGGAATCATTCATTGCCTTCTGCACTTTATTCTGGTGTCAGGGCCAGGTTACAGGAGAGGTTACTGTGAGTGGCCACGGCAGTGTCCCTGACACTGTGATTGTAGGGAACGTGCTCAGCTTTGCTTGCTCTTTCATTTCAGAGCTGGAGAGCCAGCGGTGTCACCAGAGCCCATAGCATGCTTCCAAGCAGAATGCCAGCACATGAAGGCAGAATGGAAATAAATGAGCGAAGCTGAGAACAGGAAGTACATTTATCTACAGTCAGTTGCCTCAGATGCGTTGCCTCCTCAGATTGGAGCCTTTTAACACAAATACCTGGGGAGACAGTGGAAGGAGAGCTACAGGAGAGGGGGAAGTCATCAAGTGAAGCCTGTAGGAGTTGCACCTGCTCTTGCCGTTAATCAGTCTTTGAAGACTGCGGGAGAGGAGCTCCAGCCTCATGGCGCTGGCTTGGAATTTGGCAATGTAAGCAGATGTTGTCGTGTACCTAACAAAGAGAGGATTATGGATCTGACAAGACCGGGCATATGGGGTGAAGTAATCTTATGAAAGACTGCTATCTGCTCTCCTGACAGGGAAGCAATGGTTGCATTTCTTGAAGCCTTTGTTCTCCTTTTTTTAATCATTTTACGCAGCTGTTGAATTCTGCAAACGAGTCTTGACGTACGCTGCAGTCTCTTTAGCAACTCTGAACAACGTCAAGTCAAAACTCGAGGTAAATGAATCATCTTCAAGTAGTGCTCGAACCAGTAGTGTGTTGCAGAATGCGACTTCTCTTTTTGCCTGTGCATTTGCATTTTTTCACCTTTGCACAGACCTAGTTTTGATGCTTGGAAAGATCATGTAAAATAGCACGCAGAATAGCTCTCCGGTTGCTCTCAAGTGGTACCACCAACAGGATTAACTGATCCGTGGTAGTGTAGGGCTCTTAGAAAAGTCGTATTGCATACCTGTAGATCTGATTCTTCCTGTGCAGAAAAGGATAGAATCCTATAAACACTGATAGAGAAGTTGTCAAGGAGCAATGAACAAGGCACAGATGTTCTAATACAAGTTGTACAGTTGGAAGGGTTGGCATTGCTGCAGGTAGTTCAGGAATTAAATTCTTATGTTCATTGGGCAGAGAGAGAAGACAGTTATCACTCTTCTGAGCTTCTGCTGCCCAAACAAGCGTAGTCCTGCTCCTCATGCTCCAGACTGTGCCTTAGGGCATGCCGTGCCCTAAACAATACACACAGCTACACAACGGAAGGGGAGAACAGCTAGAAGAAGAAAGAAACTGCGCTGAATCCATGAATCGTCTGGAAAAATATGAAGGTCTGTACTGCTATCCAGGTATTTCTGTACTGATTCCTCTTTGGTAGAGGATGACCTTAGAGACATACCTACAGAGCAGCTGTTGTTTATAATTTTTATCAAGAATTCGTAGTTTGTTGAGAGGTCTGAGCACAGCAAGCACTGCAAGTGTAAGAGTGGTTCCTACTTCTGCTGATCCAGTCTAAAAATCTCTGTT
Organism: Buceros rhinoceros silvestris; assembly: GCF_000710305.1. Lineage (NCBI taxonomy): Eukaryota > Metazoa > Chordata > Aves > Bucerotiformes > Bucerotidae > Buceros > Buceros rhinoceros. The sequence continues at coordinate 19,812 of NW_010412260.1, forward strand.
TAAAAAATCCAGTTTAAAAATCTCTGATTTTTATACGCTGTGTGGGAGCGTGTGCTTGTGGAAATGATGAATAGTCCCCCTGACTCAGCAAAGGAATCGGCACTTTAGTCTTGATGTTGTAGGACTGTAGTGAGCACAGTCTTCTACCACCCTCGACTTAGAACAGCCATATTTGCTGCTACATCCACTGAGTATGACTTGTAGTTCCTTGCTGAGTTAGCAGTGCTTGCAAAACCCCTGATAACAATGCAGTTAAAGCAGTTAAAATCCCTACTAAGATAACTGGTTTTGGAGTGGTAAATAGGTTTATTACAGCAGTACAGATCTTTGCAGATGTCAGTAATATAGCAAAATTGGCCAAAGGAGTATAACCAGGTTACTGCTGTGACAGTTAGGTGTCTGTGTACTAGTGAAGTGATCTGATGTTTGATGTAGATAGCTCAGCAATTAAATTTCAGACCTCTCAAATTATAATCCTCTAGATAAAATGAGTAGCAATGGTGTAATGTGTGTAAGGAGGTCTTCGAAAGTGTTTGACCTGATACTCCAGAAGGAGGTGCTCTGATCTGTCCGGTGTTGCGTTGGTAGTGGAAGCATAGTCCAGAGATGAAAGCAGCAGTTGGGAAAATGTACTTCTTTTATCCTAGACTTTGGACACCACATTTGCTTGGTATGACCCCAAGAAACTCACTTTTCTGTGGCCTGTCTACCTGACGTTCCTTAAGCTTGCCCTTGTTGTTGATTCTTTCAAAGAGGGTCTCACCTATCTGTGCACTCAGATAAATGAATTCAAATCATAAGCTTCATAAGCTATAGATCTTTTTTTGCATAGAACTGTGCAAATTTTCCTTTTGAAGGGAAAACTTGGAACCCTATATTTGAAACACACTGTTGGGTTTTAATTCTTCCACTTTCCCTGAATAACTGTTTTTTGTTGTTGTTATTAAAATGCTTGGAAAGAATCATCATAAGAACACAGGAACACAGAAAATTTCATAACATAAGCAAAATATTCAACTGGAAGGTGTCTTCCAGCTCAGCCTCTTGAGAATGATGCTAGCAGTGAACAGCACTCTCTGGCCCAGTTCTGCTCGCTGATGTGACAGGAGAAGTTTCATAGGGGGATTTCATTTCCCTTTATCCGTGCTTGCGCCCTTTGATTTCTTGGGTCATCCTGGCACTTTTATTAATTGAGACCAAGCTGATTGTGCTGGAAATGCTTACAGATACTATATGCTGAAAGAGGAGAGGTCAGACTCCTTATGCTAACTTAATGACACGCTGAAGCAGAATTTTTAATATACTTAAGATAGCTTAAGTTCATCCATCACATTCTTATTTATTGATCTTAAAATTCCAATAAAATACTAAGAAAAATGTTAATTATCATAAAATATAACACCAAGGCCTGGAAATCCCCAAATCTTTGTTTCGTGTTGGATAAACTTCCTGTAGGTTTGGCACTAGATCGGAGACATCATTCCCTATTTGTATCCAAAAGGAATACAGTGACGTAGAGGCTTGTTTCATCTTTCCTGTTTTTAGAAGCTCATGCGATGCTTTTTTTTGGTACTTCTAGAGATGTTTATCAAGTCTAATATGAGAATATAATTAAAATGTAATTCTTAATATGCTAATAAGGGCAAAACTCTCTCTTTTCTCATTAAATAACGTGATCACCTTGAATCAAAGTTATTATTTACGCTCAGACACATTAACCGATTTTATCTACACTTTCCCTTAAGTGTCCAGCCCTTGGCACCTCTGCTGCAAAGAAGATTTGCCTGTTTTAGCCACGCATTGCGGTCATGAAGGAAACACAAATCAAATGTTGTTTGATACCGACTGTTTCCAGACATCCTTATTAGTCCAGTATTATTTGATTTAGCAAATGTAGCCCTGCTACTTTATTTAATACCACTGAATCGGTTTTTAAATCCCAAAGGGTGCCAGAAATACCCTGTTGTTATTCCCTCTGCACATTTTCCAATCATACCTAAAATTGCTTTTGCACATAGAATTGACAAGATTAGGCTACAATTAGCTGTCTTGCTGGATCTTGATTGCACCTGTATGAGAGGAAAGAAATCCTTGTCCTTATGAATGAATTGGCTAGTTGTGCTTCTGTGCTTGGCATGCAACGGTTCCTGGTTCCTTAGAGTATGATCTTAATGATTCAACTAACTTTGATATGTTTGGCCTAATGTAGCAATGCAGTGCAAGCAGAAATATTAGCACTAAGGGAAAGAAATTTCTGTATTCTTTTCTACCTTACTTTCAGTACAATAAAGAAATCGAGAGTAGATTTCAAGATCCAGGTAGAAAGGAAATGTATTTTCCCTCTTCCTCCATCCCCTACCTCCCAAACAGTCTCATTAAATGTTTTTAAATCATAGTATTTTTTATTTGCTAGATAATTTTGATTTATTTTCAACCTGTGAGTTTCTTGAAAACAGTTTTATTTAACCCAGCCATTTTAAACTCCACTGTTCAGGGATTTTTCTCCAGTTCTACTGAGAATTTAGAAGAGATCCACTCTGAGGGAGGATTATCTGCTATCTGCCTAATACAGATTTTACTGCTGCTCCTAAAGTATTTAGTGCTGAGGGCTGTAAGAGCCAACTTACTGAAAAAGGTGGGTCTCAAGTCGAGTTCTTATTTATTGCTCTCTGTTACACAGCGTTCTCTTCTCCTTGAACTTGCTAAACAGGAGAACACTAAGTAATACAGGATATACGAACAGATGTATACGAATAGGTGTATGTAACTGCAACGTCATCCAGCTGTGGAATCAGGCTGAAAATTAGGTAGCTCTCTGTTGTACAGAAGGAGTTGTGGAAGGTTCCCGAGTGCATTAGAGCCTCCATGCAGAGAAGGCATATCCTAAACGTTTCTAGGAATGCAAATCCTTTTGTGTGGATGCTTGGGGTAAGGACAGAAACAGGCAAGAGCCAAGCAGTTGCTCTGAGCTTTCGTGTATGCTCCTCAGCTCTGAGCTTTAAATGTCCTGTTCAGCTGTCTCCATGCTCTGGCACTCTGGCAGCAGGGCAGAAGAGCAGTGTTAAGGGCAGCGTAGGGATATTTTTCTCTGTGTTTGGACCAACTCAAAGCAATGATGTTCATTTCTGAAAAAGAAAGCTACCGGTATTTTACAAACCAGGTGTATGTGAAACTTTGGTGGTTTCTTGTCTTATGTTAAAAGCTCTTATTGCATCATCTGTCTTCCCCGAATGCAGAAATCCATCTCACTCTCGGTGTGCCAGGTGTAAATATTCTCTGTGCTATGAGAAGGCTGTCTAGTACACGTTAGATAAAGGATTGCCTCTTGCCTTTCTCTAGTCCTAAAAGTTACCCTTTTCAGAGGCGCTGTCAATGGGATGAGATGGTTGAAATTGGGCTGATAATGGAAATCCATGGTTTATATAAGATTTTGTCTTTTCCTCTTTATTGTGCTTTGGTGCCTTGTGTTTCTGGGCTTCTCAGCTTTTTGTCTGCGTTCCAAGATGTGTCTCTATTCATGTCTTAAATTTACTAGTCTTGAAAACTCAACAACTGCTTTTGTGAACAGTAAAATCTTCTTTTTCATTCAAATGCTAAGTCCTCTGAATGCCTGAATTCTTCTTTAATGACTTCTAGCGCTAACCTTACGTACATATGTATTATTATATTATACTTAATTTAGGGTCAAGAGGTATTAATAATCACTGAACTAGAAGTCAGTAGAGGTCTTATCTTTGTTTTCAGTGCTAAGAGTTTAAACTATTGCTGAGACATTCGGGGGAAAGAAAATCACCATAGAATTTCACGGCTTATGTTATTTTGGGTATTCTCTTGAGCTGCTGCTTCCTTTAGCTGAAAACCCGTGACTTCCTTATTCTCTATTTTGCTCTATGGCAGGAGGTTTGATCATTCCTGTCATACAAGGATGCAGTCTTTTCTGAGGGGATATCCGTATCAGAATAAAATGCTGCAACTCAATTTAAGGGGAAAAATTAAGGGGGAAAGGGAGGTACTCTTGATCAGATGGTATGTGGCTGCAGACACTGTGTGTCGTCAGGACCCGTGTAAGTACTGCTACCGTGAATCCTCAACTGATACCGTTATGATTCCTAAAGAAGAGCTGCCTCTAGGTTTGTGGCTTGATGAGGATCAATGCGTGTCAGGAGAGGAGAGATCTGACATTGTTAAAAAAGTGTTTGCAGTCGATAAATACCTTGTTTTGCTCTGTGTCACCAATGGAAATGGGTAGATGAATTCTGAACACAGAAGGAAATGATCTCTGGTGGTACCACTCTTCATCACATCAAGATTCTATGATTCTAAGAATAGTTACTCTTTCTTACCAGCTTATTCCTTTTTTTTCTTTTTTTTTTTTCCCCCTCTCTGGGAGTGAATTAGGACAGCTTGGGCTGAGTAGAGGTGTGAAGAAGAGAAAGCAGAACAATGCCAGCTATTTCTTTGTCTGAAAAAAAAAAAAAGCTCCACAATTGATTAGATTGTGGGAATGCAGCTGCTAAAGTGCTTTTCCTTCTCTAATCTTTCTGACATCTGGAATTGCTGAATCCAAGACATACCAGTGCTTCAACAGATCTGTTCAATAGCGTGTATAAATAGATAAGATTTAATTCAGCTAATGGAGGAATAAAAAAAAAACAGTGAGAACAGTAATTTCAGTAGACATTGCCCGCACTGCTTGCTCCTTTTTTTTTTTTTCTTTTTCCTAGCAAATGCTGTTACTGTAAGAGGCAAAGCCGATAGATTTACTTTCTCTGCTGTTGCAGTTTAGGAAGGTTCAAGAAGTCAACTGTCAGATTCTGGGGCCCTTGCAGGCTAAGGAATTTCAATTTCAAAGTACAAGAGATTGAAGTCTTGAAACAAAAGATCATCAAACACTAGTAATTCCTGACTGTTGCTGGAGCCGCGAAGTGGGTAGGAAACAGTGGCTCTTTTTAAGGGGCAGCGAGTGTGACAGTGAATCTTGCACTCAATTAATTCTGTGGGGCCATACAAGGATGATATGAGAGAACTGGGATGTGAACGAACCGATCACTCAGGGCCACTGAAAAAAACCTACCATGTGAATGGCCACGAAATTGCTTTCAAAGTAACAGGAGAACTTCTCTGAGAACTCCTGAATCTCATTTCTAAAGCACCTCAGAAAGCAGACTGTCTTAGGAAGTCTTGGTGTGGAAGGAAGCATTGTGTACTTCAGCCCTCAGCTCCGAGCATGCGAAATGCTTGCTGCTCACTCAAGAGTATAGCCAGTTTAGCACACAGCTAGTGTTAAATGTGTGCATGTCACCACGTGAATGGCATGCATGCATTTTGTGGTTAAACTACAGAAAAGTGATACTAGGCAGGCTGAAAACCTGAATTTTCACCTTTGATATTTCAAATTCTGGCTGAATTACTTAACAAGTTTTGCCCTCCCTAAACTACACATTAACTGTGTTTTTCAGTAAAGAAACTACTTGTCACAGAAAATACAAAACTTTCTACATAGTGACCTTTAAATCTTCTTGTGATGCTGCTTTCCAAGACAAGCATTTGCAGCCTGTAGATTTACTTTGCACATTTGTTTGTAAATTTGATCTGTTCCCAGATGTATTATGTTGCATTTGGCTGTATTAAAATACATTTTTTTAGGTTGCACGTGGGTCAGAGCTATCTGTAAGAGTAACCTGCCTTTCCCATTTACTGCTCCACAAATATTTGTAACAACAAAAGGTTGTACCAGCAAAAAATTCATAACATAGTCTTACCATTGACAAAAATCTGCAGCAATGTGGGACCGAGCTCTTTCTTTGACCTTAAGAATGGAAAGGAATCAGCTCTCTGGTTTCTTCTTATTAACACGTACGTCTTGAAGTCAGTCACTCACCCAAGTTGTTGGTTTCTCTTGTTTACATCATACAGTGCAAGATCTTAATCAAAAGGTAGGTTAAAAGACAAGGTATATGGTATCAGTGTAGCTACCTCTACAGGTGACCTGAAATTGCTTAAATAAGCATTCTAATAAAATAATAGATTTGTGACAGCACCTACATGCTATGAAAGCAATGCTGAGTGACTTCTTTTCATTGCTGATGGTGTCCCTGATGTAAAATTTAAACGCTTTCTCTACCACTAACCAGAGAGGGAAAAGATGTGTAATTCTCCAGGTAATAAATAATAAGAATAATAAAGGAAATGCCTTGACAATCCTTGACTCTTTCAGAATTTCCTCAATCTATTGACATTTTAGTAAAAAAAAAAAACAACCCAAAAAGCCAACAAAAGAACATTACTAGTTCGGATGCCTATACACCGATGACTTAAAGGAATAGTTATATTCTCTAGGATTGCTAATACAGAAAAATTTTCATTTTAGCACTAGATTTCTGTCATCAAAACTTGAGCTTTGTTGAGGATTAATTCTTTTCTCGGATGCTGGCCTTGAGCTAGTTGCTATTAGTGGGTGTGGAAGGAGGTAGAAGTGGTGGTTCCCCAAAGCACTGAGGCTTTTAGCTGCCACAGGGTGGATTTCTGCAGGGGAAGGATGGGGCAGAGGTGGTGAGTTGGAGCCAGCAGAGCTCCTGCTGCAGGCAGGGTGTCTTTTGACCAGAGCAGAAGATAAACCTCTCCTTTGCACTTGAAGGTGGAAATACAAAGGAGATTTCCCTGGCCATGAGAAAGGACTTCGCAGCAGTTGTTTTAACTTGAGAGGCTGCTGGAAGCCATCACACTGAAAGCAAGATTTAAGAAAAGGACTGGCCCTGCGGAGATGTCATGGGCACTCGGTGGCTTGCTTTGCAATTTCTTTTAATCTATTTCCCCTAGTAAATCTGAGCTCTCTCTGTTTGAAGTTATTACTGACTTCTTCCAAGTCAGTAGTTTGTGGTCTTGCAAAACCTACTCTGAGATATTATAAGCCAGTGGTGTTTCTTGGCATGCTTTAAGGGGAAAAAAAAGGCAGCTTCATCTCTAGATTCGAAGTAATCTAGGATCTTATTGCATTGTGGGATGCGTTTATATGCTAATATGTGAACACATATGTCTGCAAGATAGGCTTAGAATTAATGACACCATGCGCCGAGCGATGACTTGGAAGAATTTATTGTGTTTTCTTCTATGGGTTAAGTGTTTTGGAATGGCAAGATGTACTAATCAATAGGAGCTGCTTTTAGCTTGTGGGAGGCAAATCAGATCCCGAATTTGCAGGACAGAAATTGCAAGAGCAGTTACTTAAGACATGTGGCTTTAGCAGGGGGTGGGTATTGGTGGGACTGCCTGCTCTTTCAGCCTGAGTTGTCTGTGGTTCGTGGGACGTGCGTGCAGAATGATACGCGCGCAGCAGCAGCTTATGTGTGTTACCTACACCGATACACACAGGGTGTGTTTTGCTTCCCGCTCGGAGTCTGGAGCTGGAGTGCCAGCTGCTTTGACTGTGGAGGGATCTCTGCCAGAACGCTGGTGAAACTTCTCTCCAGCAGCCTTAGTAGCAGGCTGCTGTGGAGAAAGCAAAACCAGGCTAGGCATAGTGCTGTGCTAATCTGGCTCTATTGCTCCCAAAATGAAGTTAGCGTGAGTACAGCCAGCAAGGCTACAGGGATCTTGGATATATTTCCACTCTATTGCAAGTACAGAAATAGATGGTACCCAGAAGAAAAGAGAATTTATATCCTGTATATCAGTAGACTTCCCCAAAACATCACAAAGGGCAAATTACTCAAGAACTTTAATCAAGTGACTGAGTTTGTTTGGATTAAAAACCTTTCAGCTCTATTTTCACTCAGCTCCCATGTTTGTGTGATTGCTTCAATTTGCATTTATGGGCCTAACATATTGAAGTATCAGCACTCACATCTAAAATCAGCAGTGTTAAGACTATGCACTAGGAATTTTTATTTAATCAAAATACTAATTTAAAAAAATTTAGACAGTGGAATAGTGGGAGAATGCCAAGGAGCAAACAGGCCACTTCATTTTTAAATCTTCCCCTGCCACTGATGTCTATGGAAGACGTTACATTCATTTATTTTCTTTATCAATTTACTGCTTTTGTGTTTAGACTGAATGGAAAAATAAACTCCCAGCCCTGCACGGCTGTACTGAGTGCAGCAGCATTCATTGCTACAATGGCTTGTGGGGTGTTCTGTAAATTTGTTTAAAGGACTGATAATAAGGGGAGAAATAAGCCACTTTTCCTGGTCTGTTCAAGTCAGGAAGGAATATTTAGTGTGACTATCTATGCAATGCATCATTGCCCTCTGCCATTTTACTGCAGTGGTAACTGCAGATCTGTGTAGCAGTGATACAGCTGGCCCAGGAAACGGTAGAAGAGGAGTTCCTGGTTTTATTTTAGCCAAGCACCAAAAAATAAAGGGGAAAACAGCTGCTCAGGGTAATTCTACGTGTTAAAGCAGAGGCAGCCACAGCATGGAGGAACATCTCTGATCCAGAAGCCCTTGCAGCTGAGTCACAGCGATACGAGGACAGAGTAGAGAGGGAAGCCTGCTGGCACTATTCCTATGCTTGGAAGTGGTGAGTCATCATGAACAAAACGTATCATCAGTAACAACGGGTGCCAAGATTTATGAGGAGCTGTTTTGTCTGTCTAGCCATGCCAAAAACAAAGTCTTGCTCTTCTCGGTTGTCCCAGGGTCTATCCAATAGCTTTTGAGCTGGTTCAGTTTATAATACTTGAGTTACTCCTTTTTCTCCCATTATTTTGTTCTTGCCTGACTGTGGGTAATAGTAGCCATCTTCTTGTGTGCTGAGAAACCTCGTATTTGAGGGAATGCTCCTGGTCCCTGAGGTGAGTCTCACCTGGTCTCAGTAATGCATTTTTGAGGCTGGTCGGACTGAACCTGGGATATGCGAGGGTTTCCCTCATCTGAAATGTGAGTGGGCATTGACTGAATAGAATGTTTATTTGTATTTTATCTATCTGTTGAGCATAATTTGCAATGAGTTTGTATGCAATGGTTATGTTCTAGTACAACAAACGTACTTTGATGATAAACATTTGAAAAGTCAAGAGTTCATTCCTTTGTGCATCAGCCAAAGAGCCCCCTTTGTGCAGACGAGCCCCCTCTCACTTGGAGAATTTTTAGCAAAGTGGTTTTCTAGCCCTTGAAGTGCATCAAGTGCTTTCCGGGGCTTTAAAGCACCGGGTGAGCACGTTGCAACAGAAACACCAAGTATAGTGGTTTTGACCAGTTCCACTCCATCAAATTCAATATCCTCATCTATGAGTGCTTCATAAAAAACCAAACCCAGTAGATTTCAGAACGGTTGTACGAGTGTCCAGAATCAGCTCTTTATCCCAACAAAAGGCCTGTTAATTATTCCTTTCTTCATGCATATTGTAATTAGCAGAGCTCAACTGAAGCAGGTATGGGACTAAGAAGCATCGATCCCTTACCACAAAATTTCCTGCAACATGCAAGTTTGGGAGGAAGATCCAGCAGGACTTAGGCTATTGATTAAGCTTTGTTCTTCTTTTTGGCTCGGAAACTGAGAAAAACTGATTCTCTTGTCTCGAAGTTGAAACGGTTTGTGCTATAGGTACTTAACCTCGGATACACTGTGGCAGGGAGTGGAAAGTGCTAGTGCATTTTTCGTGTAAAGAAGACAGGAATTAAAAGATACCCTGTGAAATGGGTGGTGGCCAGAGCTTTGGAGTGTGTGAAATAGTATGTTGACAGCAGCAGGTACTGCTGTACCGTCAGGTACTGCTCCTTATGATTTTACCATTGTTTCAAGAGCTGTGAAAAATCTTGGAAAATTCTTGTTTGCATCTCGGTGCTGTGCCAGATCCTACAGCCTGCAGCGAATCTGTGACCTGCAGCCTGCCATGCTGCTGCTTTCAGCTGAGGTGGCATCACAACAGCGTATATTCAGACCAGTAAGAAGGAAAAAAATTGAGGGTGGGTGCAAGGAAGCCTTTTGGCAAAGACAAGGATTTGCCATCTGTTTCTAGGAAATAGAAAATATCACAGAAGTTAAAATAAAAGGTTATTCGTTCTAGGTTTATAGAGTTGAAATAGAGTTACTTTAAGACTTGGTAATAAAAGTACATATATAAGGCAGTCGATAATGTTGATAATGTGGAGTAAGGTTTGCAATAGGAATCAGGGGATTTCAATATTTATTCGGTTTTGCTATTAATTTACTGTGTCAGCACTTTGACAGCACTGTGCCTTCACTTCTATTATGCTAAAAGATGGGGGATAAATTTCCTCCTAAAGATCCAGGGGATTTTTAAGATTTTGAGACTGAAATTTGCAGATGATCACAAGGTTATGATTGTAGCGTTATTTTAAAGCAAAAATATTTTGAATTCTGTATTTTTTCTCTATAAAGAATTTTACTTTTTAACTGAAAAGTTCATTTAAATTAGAAGTAAATGTTTCATCATGCCTTCATAGGAAGTACTAATTTTCTTCTCAAAGTTTCATTAAACCACAAATTCCCATTTCTTGTATGGTGATAGGACAGCTTGTCTCATTCATGGTCAGCCACTAAATAATTCGTGCCAGCCCTTACGGTGATGTAACACCACTGCACACAGAGCTGAAGTTGGAGTCTTAAAGCAGTTCTACTGTAACTTTGGTGTTGATTGCTTTGGGGATTTTTCACTGGTCTCTCTCTACTGGTGTATATTATTGTCAGGAGGATTAACAAAAGTAACAGCAGGGAGCATGGACTCAAGCGCGTGTTCTCCAAGCAGTTGTTCCACAGATCACAGTCAGAGAAGCCGGGGGGAATCTGGTGCAAAGCAGCTACCTCTACTTGCCGTGCTGTTATCAACCTGCCCTTGCAATGGGCATAACTGAATACCAGAGGATGCAGGAGCCTGTCTCCTTGTCTGTCGTCCTGAAAGGGTTTCCAACTCTTGATTTAAAAATACTAACAGTAAAAGGAAAAGCTAGAAGTTGCTTGAAGGATATGGAGAGGAGGAAAAGTAAAACATTTGGGCTCAGGCAGCCTGGATTTGCAGGCAGGAGTCAACAGGATGAGAGAGGCTTGATGTGTGGGTAAAGTGTTAAACTGGGATTGAGACACGCAGGTTCGTCTTCTGGCAAAGGCTCCGAGAGTGCAGTCAGCTCACACGCTCTGTGCTCGGGGTGCCTCTGCAAATCCGAGATAATAAAGTTCCTCTTCGCTCACCCTTGGCTGGTATTGTCTGCGAGGAGACTAAGCTTTTTCAGAGAGAAGCTGTTTTCTCTGTACATTGTATAATGCCATGCACAGCCTTATCCAGTGTCACCACCCCGTATGCTCGGTACTGGATACAGTTTGGACCAGTAATTTATCATAATTTCATGGGATGGAAAGGAGTATCGTCAGATTTCTTTCTTCTTGAGGATAGAGATTTTGATTAATTTTTTCCCCTTCTCTTCAGGGTTAGCACTTTGCATCATATGTATTCCAAGGGAGGGAAATTGTTCACTTGACAGCTGTGGATAAAACACAAAATTTTAGTTAATCTTTTAAATTCACCAGGGACAAACCTGCTTCAAGGTAATTTATAAATTAAACTAAATTCAAATATTGTCTCCAGGCAATCTGTAATTAGAAAATTCCCTTGAAGAGGAAAGAGGTGACTGGTACACAAATTATTTTGCAGCTAAAAATAGGAATGTCTAGAGATTGGGTGGTATCAGGCAAGTCGTGTGTTGAACAAGCTTTCTTCATTTTGTATTTAAATGTTTTTCCCGGATCACCTGCTTGACTAGCTTTAAGCTTGCTCCGTAAAAGTTAACGGGGAGAGAGTCACAGAACAAGTTGTTGAATTATTTGTGTCTGCGCCGTTTCTTTGGTGTGAATTTGATTTCAAAATTCCCTCTTTTCCTATATCCCTTGTTTCTCTCTGTTATCTGTCTTTCTGACAATAGAAAGCAGGGTGGGCAATTATTCCGTAGTGAAAAGTTCTTTATGTTTTGGGAAACGTGATTTCAGAGCTGCTTTATGTTTCTGTTCTTGGATTTGGTCCTCATGGCATCATCTGCCCACTTACTCTTGTAGGTGAGAGCCTACAAGCGCTGTGTGAGGCCATGCAGTAGCCTCAGAGGCTGAGGCCTCTCAACCGCCCTGCGTTGCTGACATCTGGGTGCTGGCCTGCCCCCTCCTCCTCTGTCCCCTCCCCTTCGTTTAATTCAGTGCACGCCTGGTTTGCACTCTCGCCCTTGCCCTGCTCTGCTACCTGCTTTTATCTGAGCAGGTGCTTACCTGTCGCTGGCTGCAGTGCCAACATTTTTAGGCATTGGGAGGGACTAGAGATTGCTGGGAGACATTTATGTATTTTTTGTCACAAGCCTCGTAGTTGCATTTGGGCTCATGAACGAGGGCTACGCTGCCAAGTAAATGCCACTGGCTTTCCCAGTTTTACAGTTCCGATAAAAATTCTCTGCAGTGAGAGAGTCTTTCAAGCACACGCATCAGAAAAGAAAAGAAACAAAAATATCCTTTGCAAGCAGTAGCATGTGGTAGCTTATCTCTCACAGCTAACACTTTTACTCCATTTCTTCATAAGGGCCACGTGTTAAAAGGCTTTTTACCTACACCTGCTAAAATGGTATATGGAGAGACAACACATTTTTCCTTGGAGCAGTAAACATAGTAGCTGGGAGGTGACATCCGTCAAAAACTGTGCCAGATCCAGGTACCGGCTCCTCAGCAACTGGTATTCAGTGGGTTTCTTATTCTGACCTGTAATCACAGTCATTTTCAGAAACTTAATGCTCCCCAGCTGAGTTTTCCTTATTCTCCTGTAATGTAGAAGCAAAGCTGCAGCTGTTTTGCAGCTAAAGGACTTGAGAAAAAATGTGTGGGAAAATATCAGTCTTATGTAAGTAAGGATTTGTAAAATTTGGATAGTTTTCAATATGGGAAAGGCATGTTTGTTGGTACGTTAGAAGGCATCTCTGCGCTATGGCTGTTGGAAGGATGTGCTCCAGCTCCTATGCCCTCTGCTTGTTAAGAGACTTAGTACACACAAATCTGCGTGAAGCAGAAATCTACTGGCAACTATGGTTATAACTGGGCAAAAAATAACAGCATTAACTAACTTGTTCACTCCAAAATACAGCTGCTTTCTCACTAAGACCGTTTTGCAGGATTGCAGTAGTTTTGAAGGAGGAGTGGAATGCTGTGGAAAGCAAGTATTAGGGTTTTCCATTTTGAACAGAAGTATTGCACTTGTTTCAAAAGTAAAGATAACTGGATTAAATAGGTCATTAAAATAGGCAAAGACATGAAGACAAAGCCACTGCTTATTTGGATTGAAAGACTTGTATTCTCCCTAAACTAAAATTTTTCAAGGCTTTTAATTCAGAAAGTTAATCTGAAAATCAGCTTTTGACATTCCAATAATAATAGAGGCACAAACATTCAGTTTTAGGGAACTCCGGAGGGAGCGGACTGCAAATGTGGCGTGGTGGAAGAAAGACAGCATAAGCATTTATGGCACACATAATTAGAAACAGAAAGAAATGCCAAAAAGAGAGAGAGCAAGTCATTGCTGTTCACTGTAAGGGTTCAAATGAAAATAATGTGTACTTTAAATATAAGCTGTGATTACACCTGGTGGTAGCCTTCTGTGTGACCTCTGTGTAGTGTAAGTTTTTGCCCAAAGATCAAAAGCACTTCAAACCTCACACTGCCGAGGTGTTTGGTTTCACCATCATGTTAATGAGTCCTCGGTCACCAAGCACTGCTGATGTTGTGCTGTGAAACACTCCTTACACATTATTTTAATTCCCCCTCCCCTTTATTAAGCTGTTTTCTTCCCTTGCCAATATGCAGGAGCTACCTTGAACAGCTCTTTTTTGTTATTTGTGTTTCAATGCATTTGCAGGGTAGTTTCTTTTCTCTGAATGCTGTGAAACAGATTTTTCCAATGTTACAAGGTGATGGATAAGCCTTTTAATATTTCAGCAGAAATTACTCCAATAAACTAATTAACTTTTCTAATGGGTGGTATCTGAAGTGGGATCACGGGCAAAAGAGCTATCTGATAAAAACACCTGGGCTTGAACAGCCTTTTGTTTGTGCAACACAGCCCTCAGCTGTCAGTGTGTTTTCTGTATCTTGCCTTAAGAAAAAGTCTCTATTTCAGCTCCTGAACAGAGCTTTGCCTGCTATATTGAAGGGAGAACCTGGAGGACAAATGGTCCTGCTTGATTTAACATACAGCAATTGTTAAGTCCATGAGTTACTAGCAGACTTGCTTCATACATGGAAAACCTTAGGAAGGAAAACCAAACACTAATGTGTTATTAAGCCTTCATTATTCTTGTATAACATAGTAAGAGAGTGTTAATGAAGGTAGGTTAATTTGTTCTCTGTATTTTGGAGTTAAGCATGGAGGGTTACAACCTGAATCATACAGCTTTTTTCCAGACTTCAGCTGGGGAGGTAATTTCCAGGGTCATCAGCCTCATGCAGGAGTCTGTGGGGACTGGGGACTTTTAAGCTGGACTGAGGACCTGAAGAGGCCTGTTGGCAGCCCAGCGTGGGTGCTGATGGCACCCAGGTGGGTGCAGCTGTGGGGCAGGGTTTTGCTGAGGTGGGGAACGGAGGTCACTGCCAGGTGGTGCTGAGGTTTGGCTTCCAGCCACAGGTAGGAATTCTTACATTTGGCTTCCTAGCAGTGCAGACTGGTCTAGAATAAGGCTCTTAAATGCTTTTCTTTATGTTCCTTGGTTCCTTATCTTCTCTGGTGTGAACGTTTGGGGTTTAGAAGGAGGAAAAGAGATTACAGACATGAAAGTGAGCTCTAGTGAGTGAGGAGGTGATAACGCCCAATGCCCTGCTGTATTGCTCTGCATGATGCAGTTGGTTTTTCAGGTTTATCTCTTCTTTGGATTAAGAGTCTCTGAGGAACAAGAAGACTGGATGTATTTGCTGCTATATAAAGGTAGTGATGTCTATGCTGCGTTGGGTAAAGGAGCAATTGAGGAGTGAGTAGACACACTTCAGCTTGCCCTTCTTGAGCTGATACAGGTTGAAAAGCAGGGAAAACACTGTAGTGGACTCATCAGCTGCCTCAAACCTATGGCTTGCAATCAGCTTAAAGCTTGCTCAGATGTATCTCATGAGTTTGCCATCCCATTCCTGCAAATGCTATCTGTATTCATCAATAGACAATAGACAGCATGCAAATCTGCAGAGTGCAGAGTCAGGGAGCGATCACGACCAGATCCTCTATGTAGATACGTGTCATACATTTGGCAACGTGCCTTGGCAATTCTTCTTTTGAGGTCGAAATGAGAAAACAGAGCTGACTTTAGAAGGAATGTTTTCTCCAGGGTTCATCAAGATTAGAGGCTCTGAGTGCTGCCCTCAATTCACTGCGGTTAAAAAACATATGAAAAATTGTGGACGTGTTTGCAACCCATATGATGAGAGTGCTGTTGGGTAACAAGTTGTCTTATCGATGCCACTTTGTTCAGTACAAATCTGCGCTTCAAGGTGTGGCCAGCTTCAGTGCTGACTCTGATCAGTGTGCTTTGCTCTGGGGCTGAAAGCACTTGCTTCTGTCTGTGTTTTCCCACACCGGAGCATTTAGAAGTTGCTGTGTTACTGGCCCTGCAGAAACTTTTAGGGCATGCTCCTATTAGTGAATATAGAAAATGTTTTGTAGTTTGCTGAAAGTTAAAATAATGCAGTTGAGAGTCAAAAGTATGAACATACAGCTGCACGTAACTTAACGCTTTAGGCAAGTTTCTAAAGGTGTCATCAGAGGCTGCTCCCTTCCAGCACACTCAGGGTGAGCCCAGCAGAGCCTGACTTTGTGCAAGGAAGAGTTGAAGAGACTTGATTTTCTCGTTCGTCTGCGCTAGAGATAGTTGGACTGCCTGCCCACTATACAAATGGAGGAAAACGGGACCTGTTTCACTCACAGACCTTGTTTTTCTGAACATTGAGAAGCCATTCAGTCAGTTCTAATTTATATAGGAACGAATTTCTTCTATCTTCGAAGATGATGCATTTTTTGATTCATTGTACAGGAAATTACTGCAAGCTGGTTTTCCAGTTTTCCTTCTAATACCTACGCAGAATTCAGTTAAAACTGATACCAATTAGCTGTCAGGGACTTTTGAGAACCCTATTAAACAAAACATACGAGCAGATGACAACTATTTAAAATATGGGACTATGTCAGTTTTAGTATCTTTTACGTTGCTGTATTTCCAAGCCATAAAAGTGACAAGAATGACATGTACCGTGTAAAAGAAATTTGTTATGGTCACTTAAAAAATTGTTTTTCACTATTATTAACTACTGGGAAGTCAGATATGGATAGTAAATATTCTTTGATATGTAGTATGGATTTTCATGAACCGACACTTCATACCGCACAACTTAAAATATTTGTTCCTGTTAATAAGTGTTTTGCTGCTGCTTATGAAGTGCTTGAAGTATTTTTAATCGCTCTGTGGATCCGTGAGCTGTATGTAGCTATGGCTACTTTATGCTTACTCTGAGAAACCGTAAAAATTGTGCAAATACTTCAGAACATTTACTGAGTGAATCAGGGGGACAGTGGGTTGCCGGAGTGATATTAAGGTTCAGCTAACCAGCATTAGTCAACAAAAGGTGTCCAGGGCAAGGAACAAGAAAAAGACAAACATAAAAAAAGACTCTCTAGGATACTTCCCCAGTCATCTGTGACTTACAAATTTTTGGATGCTTGTAGTTGTTAACCCTGGATGAGGTTTTTTTTCCTCTGAATATATGAATGTACTTAAGTCTTGAATCCATGTAAAGTTTCAGCACCAACAGAATCCCATGGGAATAAATTTCAATTGCTCTTTATAATGAAATGTATGTTTTAAATGGTCTGATCATAGGTTAAATACTTTTGTTCTTTTGAATTTCAAATTTGCATCTGACAATGGTTTCCTATTAACCAACTCCACTTGCGTAGCTCTTATTACAGAAAATGTCTCAGCTGTGGTCCTGATTTTTAAACATGAGTTTATCCTTGCTGCTGCATCTACTTTTCTTTTTTTCCTCCCTTCCTTCCTTGTTTTCACTGATTAGTAGTCAGCTTAAAATGGAGCAATCCTCAATTTTAAAGCTTCTGGACTCAGTGGAAACTGCAGGGGTTGAGAAGCACCTTTGGAGCAGATTGTACACTGCAGCAGCCAGGACAGTAATGCGGAAAAAAGACATAATAGATGAACTGAGAGCAAACTGACTTCGATACAGTTACAGCAGCGTAATGAACTGGTGCCTTTAGTAATTAGCCAGGGCTGAAGTGATCTACGGTGGATTATATTCTTTGACTCTCTCTAATAATGTAAGTCCCATTTCCCCTGGTTGACATTTACCAAAGACCTCAAGTTAAATGCATTTTTTTTCTGGTATTGCGTAGCTCACTTTTGAGTGCTCGAAAACTGGATGTTAATGGTAAAAGCTTCAGTTTAAATTGTCCTTTCTGCAATTTTGTACGCTTCTAACTTTATTACAATTCTGTCCTTTAAGTCAGATATATCAGACATTGCAGCAGTTATATTAGAGTATAAAACTTGTCTGGACTCAGAAATGGTAATAAAATTTAGATCCATTTCCCTGGAACTGGCATGGACCCGTTTTCCCCAGGGAATATCCTCAACTTCTTCAGAGCTTCACTAGTGTCCAGGCCTGTGTTGGGCATGTGTGGTGCTGGCTATAGCGGTTCTGGTTGTGGGCCCAGTCTGCAACGTTTGGACCGCGTCTGCACCCGGTCTGTGCATTCGTACAGATGCACCCACAGGTGTGCCTTCAGCACTGCCATGGTCTCTTGCTTGACGTTCCCAAAAATCACTTCTTCTCCCAGGCTCCCATTTTCTCTCTAGTTTTTGTTGTTGTTCCTTTATTTCTTTAAATTTTACTTTTTTAATCAGAAAATATTGCTCCTTCTGTGCACCTTTATGTTACTACAAAGTTCAAAAGTTAAAATAATGAAGCATTAAGTAATATAAAATTTAGGCAAACGTATAAAGTTGAAATACACATCTAAATTTTGAATATTTGATGCTTCCTTGTGAAGATTTGATCATCTTTGGACTTTGCAGTCTCTTCTGAAATTATACCTCCAATTTTATTTCGTAAGTTTGAGGCTGCAATCTAGCCTTAACAGAGGAGCTGATATTCGTGTTAATTTGTTACCTTTGAGAACTGGAGCTTCAACTGAAAAAGTTCTGGTATCGTAACGCTCCTGTTAATGTTTCATGTTGAAGGGATCCCGACTCTGAGAAATGCAAACACTTCTCTAGTAGAAGTAATGAGCAATGAGACGTGCTTAGTTAAATATATTTACAGTTTTCTATTTCTCTCTTTTTAAACAACTTTGGAATTGTCACCTCGTGTAAACCTCAGTATGATGGATGTCAGGTGTTGGCATCAGGATTAGGAAGTTAAAAAACAAACCTGAACAGTCAAGAAATTTTGTATTTCCATCTTGCTCTAAATATGCATATGTTGATAGTATTTACTAGCACTTATCTGCATAGGGAAAAAGCCTCTAAATGCTGCTGCTTATCTGGTCTTTAGCCCCGTAGCATTTATAGCAAAGATGCTGTTAGCCCAGTTGTGTTATTTAATCTGGTGTTCAAAAGAAAATGTCAACCAGACCAGCTATGAAAATTAAACTATTCCAATGCCTTTAGGACTTCTTTCTACCATTAGCTTCAAATGAAAATAAACACAGAGATTTTTCTATTCTTCGCTGAATTCTTCTGTCCCTATTTCTCTTCTTGTGCGATTTTTGGGCTACTGCGTCTGCATTTCCTTGCTCCTGTCCTGTACGTGACGTTGCTCTTGCATTCTGTTGCATTCCATTTCTTCCTCTCTTCTTTAAATATTTCTATCCTTCAAACCACTTGAGTTTTTAATGATCTAGTTTTCCAAATCAACCAAATACTGGATACTGTTGGGATTTCCTGTTATTTTGCCTCCAGGCGACCCTCTCCTTGGTGCCCGTTCAGTGACTATGTGCTCACAGTGTCGATCGCTATGAGCTCAGGTTAGGTTGCCTCCCCGCAGTCTGTGTGGTGGGCCTTTGGCAACTTGGAAGGATTCACAAACAGCGGTTTCTAAATATCTCTTTCTGGATACACATTCTTTTAAAACTTAGCTCCTGCAATGCCAGCCAGAGGACTGTACTACAGTTGAATTCACCAACTATTAGGAATACAAAATCTTGGAGCTAGGATGGGTTTTTTCTTCTCTTCGTGCAGTTGATTAACTGTTTCATACTGAGTTCTCTTACAAATGAAGCTGAGACAGTTCTTGATTACCTGTATTAGTTGATATGGAGTGTTCCATATAAAGCGAGTAGCACTGCTAATCAAACCGTGTGTGAGCTCGTGCAGTAGAGCACACCATGAGAGTGGGACTGAGCAGAGACGGGCAAGTGACAAAATTGACTGGAGAGCCTATAGACCCCTGAGCTTAAAGTGTCCCACTCTAAAGCATCCCCAGCAGATCACCGTGCGGTGAGGTTATTCTGCTTTCAAGGCCTGGGCTGCTTTGCTGGCATTTTGACACGTACAGCAGAGGTACCTGAGCCCAGACAGGACCCCTGAGGATGCTTGAGTGGGGACGGGTTGGTTTTGGACTGCAGAGGTGAACACAGCCTTGTGGTTGTATCGCTTGGTGCCCCCAGCTGAAAGAAGGGCAGGGCACGAAGAGAAAAAGGTGTGTGTGTGTTTGAGGTCCCATAAACCTTTCTAGAATGTCGATTTTTACAACAGCAAGGCTGTGCCTTCTCCTGTGAGCAGGAAGAGGGCCAGGTGGATCTTCTGGTTCCTCAGATCCTGCTGCTGAGGGCTTGGGCTGGGGAGAGCAGGCTTGGGCTGTCCAAAACTAGAAAACCAGCAGTTCATTGGGGTGGACTATCGAGGCTCATGCTCAAACACATTCCCTGGCCCTGTTTTATGTCGTGACATGAACATAACTGGAGGCAAATGTAAGCAAACTGTCTCAGCATAATCAAGGAGGATCCTGGAGCAGTGATTGCACACAGCCTGGCTGCACGGAGGGGAGGCAGGTGTGGGCCTGACTTACTCGGGAATATCTTTTTGAGACCTTCCAAGATCTTGACTCCTTCCTGTGACTTCTGGACAGTGCATCAGGTGCATAATGTCAATTTATTGCATATGCTGATTTGTAATGTCAAACAGGACCAACTGCATTTTGTTGAAGTTGCTACTTCTTGTAAACAGTGCAGTGGAACATATACCTGGTTTGCTTAATGGCTTCAAGCAGAGGAGGTTATTAAGAGATTTTTTTAAATCCCAACCTATGCTATAACAGACTATTTTATTCCATTCCCATCACAAGTGCTTAACCAGGTATCCTGGGCAGACAGGCCTCTCCTCCTCTTGGGCGCTATTGTAGAGATATGTAAAGGAGGAGCAGGGATTTTATTAGTAGATAATTTGAAATCCGGAAAAATGACCATTCTGATATTCTGTAAAAAGAGAACCCGAAAGATGTACCAGAATGGACTGAACCTTCATTACGTGTGAATGAGCGTTCACAATGAGTGCCTGTTCCAGGAAGCCTGTCCTGCTGTTCTGCTGGTTTACGTGTAAGCGATCGCGATGCAGAGACTTCTCTGTTTGGCGAAATGGGACATGCCTCCTAACTTAAGCAGCGTTCTGCCTCTGTAAAGCCATTTTGAGCTAATAAGAAGCGGTTTCATCTGAAAACAAGCTTATGTTTAATCATGAGAACAAGGTACTTTTTCTTCATGTTTGAAAAATGACTGATACTGGAGCCATTGCTGGCGGTCATGATGTTGGACCCTACTCACCAGCTTGCCGCTGACTCCCGTGCCGCTTGCATTGCATTCATATACAGGTTAGCAATGGGGACAGCCAGACCATCCACTAAACATCTGTAATGAGAAGTGCCCCTTGAAGGAGAAATACAACCCCTTATTGGTATTTTAGAATATTAACTATTAAGATATTTATTATTTTTAAAAGCTTGTATTATGTTTTTATTGCTTAAGTTTTACACCAAATTTAAGGTGAAAACCTTTCTATTTGATGTGAGACTGTTCCCGTCTCTGAGCTATACCTGACCACTGACTGTGCTGTTAATATATTGCCATTGACTTTCCGTACAAAAAATAAGTTTTGTATCCACCTCTTCTTCCTTTAAACAGACTTTCTGCGCACCCTTATAATACACTTTTTCGTAGCAAAAGTTGGAATTTTGATTACCCGGGCTTGAAAAATACTGTTGGAAGAATTGTTGGAATAAGGCAGACATTAAGGTGGTCATTCATCCAGAACTCCAGCCGAAGTCTAAATGAGCCATTCTTTATCTCTGTGTCAGTTCAGATTGCTTTCCTCCCGTTCTCCTTGTTTAGCTTGGTATGCTTTCATCTGGGACTAAAATAAAAAGACCCAAATTCTGAAAAGATATACGTAGTGCCTTTTCAGGGACTCAGTAGAACACAAATAGCAGGGAATATGTGTTGGGCATTTATCCAAGCCTAAACAAATCTCTATGTAGTCTGAGGAACAAGAGCTGAATTGCTATTACAGAAACTGTTTTTAGAGTTGAAGAAGAAAACAGCCAGCAAGTGCAATAGGCAGAGTAAAACAATTCTGCCTTTCCCAGCTGAATAAGAAATAAGTAGATTCAGGCTCTAGTCTTTCTCCTTTCCACTTCACCTGTGGAAACAGTTTTTCTGGATCGGTATTTTTTAACTGAACTTAGAAAAAATAGTTGAAAACATTGAATTACCCAGACAGTCCACGGGGCAGAGAGTGGAGCTTAATTTGTTGTTGAAAGTAATTTGCAAAGTGGTTTCTAGAAATTAGTTCATGGTCTGTAAACTTGGTTCACTTTGTGATATGCAAAAGCAACCCGATGCGTTGCGTTTCCCGACTCTGTACGTGCTGTGCGCTCATGTACTCTTGGAGGGAGTGAACGATTGTCTGTGTGCCCATGATTTCCGTTATTCATTTGGAATTTGCTCAGTAATATTCTAGTTTTAAACACGATGAATGCAGTCGGAGAAATTTATTTTAAGTATTTAAATACAAATGTCTAAAAAACAGTTACCATTTCTTACCACGCCTCCCCACAAGTAATCGATGGATGGCTTTGATGCACCTAGTCTATTCAGGGAGCACTTCTTCATCTTGGTAGAAAGACTCTGGCTTCTGGTTCTCTTGAACGGACAGGTTTGAAATTTGCGTCAGTAAAGCAAATCATGTGCTCTGTGTGTGTGCAAAATGCAAAACCACGTATGTAAAACCTCTGGGAGACTTTTTAGTTTGATTTAAAAAATGTTTGCTGACTTTATGGAGAGGTGCATTTGCACACAGGGAATTGATGTGTGTGCTCCTTGCTAGTGTGGTGGTCATTGCTTTCAGCGTACTCTTCCTCATCTTAGGAGAAGCTCTTACCTGTGCGCTAGTGCCTAAGCAGAGAGGAGAGAAGGTTCCCTGTTTCTTTTCCTCTATTTTGCATGCTCTTACATAAGTGCAATGTGCTGCACCTTTAGTCTGTAGCTTTACATGTGCAATGTTAATGCTGAAAACATCATCACGATGTTTCCTTTTGTGAGAGGGGAGAACTTGTTAGAGATTTATCTTTCCCCTTGAGGTGGCTGTTGTATCTGGATACTCAGAATATGCAGGAAGAAAATCTCACAGTAGTCAGTCTGCTGCTGCTGCTTGAAAGAGGCCTAGAAACAGCATAAAGGTCAGAAATATTGTAGCTGTAAATGGAAGCGTTTAAAGTTGGAGAGATTTATGGAAGAGGACAGCATGAATTGGCACTGGAACCATTCTTTTCCATTATTTCTCTAAATGACTCTTTTAGTAGTGTTGAAATCAAGATAGTCAAGTTTGAAAATTAATGGGCAGGAACAGCAAATAATTAGGAACCATGCTATCAAGTACTTAAGTACTCTTCTTTGACTACTGGCATACCTGATCCCATAACCGCAGTGAATATGAGTACAGAATGGAAATAGGAGCAGACTACCTTTCCCTCCACACTCCCCTTCCCACCTCCAACTATTAGAGTGATATGGTGATGTTATCAAGGAGTGATCTAAATACTAATTTAGTTTATTGCAGTTAGGAAATAAAAGATGTCTATTTTTCCTAAAATGAAGCCCCCACTAAACTTGCTTGTACAAAGAAGCTGTAAAGTTGAGCTGAGGAGGAACTCTGTATTGAACTGGAGGATGCCACCACATACCACTAGCTGTAATTCTTCAGCACACACCACACCAGCGCACGGGATGCTTTGAAGACACAGTCCTACGAGACACCGCTTGGCAGCTCTATTTCGTGAAGCATATTGGCCCAATCCTTGGCTGGTTTATGCTGCGGCAGTTCCAGGGGTTTCTGCATGCTGCCACTCACATCAAGTTACAGCTGCTCAGAATCTGCTCAGCGAACTCTATGCATTAGGGGGCATTTTCTCCAGTAAAAGTGGTAGTAAGGGTAGCAAGCTCTGTGAGCATTATTACGGCTCTCCTATGGAAATTTTTGAAGAAGGTCACTTTAAGAGGCAAAAGTCGTCTCTGAATGTAGGTAGTTCTAGCATGGGATGTTTAAAAGGTGCTAAGGTTGAGACAAGAATTGTTCTCTGGCTCCTTAGGAGTAGTTCTGAGACTGCAGGTGGGAGGCTTCTGATCTGTGAATGAGAGCTGACAGGAATTGTCCGTGTTATCTCCTCTGCCTTACAGAGCTGAACATCTCTGGTTTGGGCATTTGTACCTGAGCAGATACAGGGGAGAGAGGAGAAGTAATTTTCTAAAAAAAAAGAAATCCAAGAGTGTGGACAGCATGAAAGATGAACAGGGTTAGCTGGAGGAAACTTCCAACGAGCCTGTTAAAGTCTAGCTGTGATTTGAACTTTCATTTCTGACCTTCGTGAGCATGCAAGTCCAAAATTTAACTGGTGGTCCTTAGCAAACACTGGCATTACATAGTGATCAGAAAGGAACCGTTTCATTGTGCTATTGAGCGAACTACAGAAAAGGTGCTAGAGGTTTGGAAATAAGCTCGAATGCCCTGTGCTGTCACTATGGGTGTTGGAGGATAGAAATTTTCCCAACCCATTGCTCTCTGGTAAAGGGCAGTTCTCTGATACTGACTCGCTAAACCTCCAGATAATCTTTACCTAGCTATTGCCGTTGTCACTTCGTGATGGTTACATGACATAACATTAGTGGAGCTTTTGTCCCTTATTTTGATTGCTTAAAGTGAGCTATTGGATGAAAACTGTTTAAACCTCTTAGAAATTCTTCCTCTGCAAACCCAGAAGAATTATTTGAATGGCTGAAATTTTCTGTAAATCACTACATGATTTTTCAGCTCTTTACTGAGAGAAAAGGGGCCTTCATCTCAAGATTTTGGTCTTGCTTTATTATGAGTGAGTGACGTGTGCTTCGAGAAGAATACAAAGACTTTTTAGATTTTTGAAATGAAGCTGGTGTTGTCAGGTTTCCTTTGTGGCCTAGATACAAACCAGCTATCATGCTGTGTAGCCCACCACTGTTTCGGTGGATCCTGAGAGGCAGATGCCCATTTCGAATGGACTGTTGCATTAATTGGATGTTTTTTATGTTGTTTGGTATTCTTTTTTGCTGTCAATAGGTTGTGGGGTTTGTTTTGTTTTGTTTTTTTCAGAAAAAATTTTCACTGATCTGAGAAGCTTTGGGGAGTCACATAGATCTTAAAGCTTTGAAGCCTTGAATGTTCCGTACTGGATCAAGCATGCTGTGACTGTGTAGCACTATGCAACACTTTTTCAGAGATTTTTACATGTTTAGAAAATGTAGAGTTACTGTCTGAGGACACTGTCTTCAATTTTGTTGCCATTTTTAAACTTTGTTAGGTACACTCTTACTCCAGTTGGATTACTAGTGTAAATGGCAACCAGCTGAGAAATCATTTCAGCCTTTTGAGTGCTTTGAAAGTAAATCTTTGTTGGCTCGCTGTATCCCACATGGCCCATAAATTGTAGTGTAGCCTGCTGCAAGTCATTTGTAATAATGGTGCCTGATCTAAATTGGCTTAAGAACACGGTTAGGATTCACTGACAGCATAGAGGCATTTGAGAGAAAACCGTCTTCCCCGTGTATTTTGTAACGCTGTTGTGGCAGCGCCGTGTCTCAAGTAGGTTTGATCTTACCTGTTGGGGGCACAGAAGTCTGTAAGTCCCTGTCACACTGCTGTTTCCATAGGATAAAACAGGGACATACATGAATGCAGCAGAGGTAAACTGAACTTGCTGCAAATTCTGGATCTGTTCCTCCCCATGCTAACTTCAGTTCTTCAAATAACTTCATGGGTTTTTTATGCTGATAATGCTGGTTTCTTTATCACCATAAATCATTGTTTTATGCTGATGACACTGTATTTCTCTATCACCATTAATCATCTATAATGCTTGAGAAGGAGATGTTAATGAAGAATACAATTTATTAAACGTCACCCAGTGGGTGGCCTAAAAAGGTGGATTAACTGCAAACCTTATTATAAACAGGGACAAAATAAAGTAACGACCCGAAGAGAGACTTGAGGGTGTGATTTGAGACCTACTGCAAGAGACGAGCAGGATGTGAACAGTGGCCAGAGCAGCAGCGCAGGGTTTTGCAGCTTGGGCAGGAGTCTGAGGAAGGCTGGGCCAGCCTGCCAGAGTGGGGAGGAGTTGCTCTGGAAAAACAAGGGCATATATTTGTGTATATCACAGCGTGCTTCAGAGAGACAGAGCTTCCGATTTGGCAGTGCTCTGTTACTCTTTGTGAAGCTGTGGCAGAAACAGACAGTAATTGAAATTTAACTTTTCTCCCTCTAAGGTCCCCCTGCTCTTTGGAAGCGCAGGATACCCCCTGATATTTTCCTTGATGGTCAGAGAATAATCAACTCCTGCAAATCAGGGAAAGGGACTTGAGTTGAATGGCAGCAAAGACTGACAAAACAAATGCCTTGAGCCATAGCTGTTACTGAGGGAGTGTTTCAAACCTGAATTCACATAAATCTTTGATTGGCTGGTTTGTCTGTGCTATGAACTTTAAAGACCGTGTTAGTTACCTTATGTCATTTTCAGAGACGGCTTTGCTACCCTGCCCTCTTGAAGTCTGCTGTTTCTCAGAAGGCACAGATTTCTTTTTTGTTTTTAATTTTTAATTTTTAACACATTTTGATTATGGTATATTATATGGGGTCAGTGCTCAGTCAACTGTTAAATAAATTGCAAATTCTACAAAACACAGCCAGCAGAGTCATTACTAACTGTAATGCTGAAACTTCAAGCAAAATTACATCTGGCTACAATGCTATTCAGATGCATAAATTATACAGCCTCTGATTATCTTAAAGAAAATTCAGCCATTAAACTTATTTTATGGGTGCAAAACAAGGGGAACTGCCAAAAGGAATCTGTGCATCCTAAAAGTCATGAGAAGAAAAATAATTGACAAACCTTTTCCGCCTGCAGTTTTATAGAATTTTCTCTCTCCCTCCTGATGTTCAATCAGCCTCCACCACTGGCACAGATAAAATCACACAATGGCAGAACTGGTGGGGGGAACAGAGCCTGTGTAGCTTCTGAACAGCAGGTGGGTCAAACATTTCAAATCTGATCCCAAACAACACGTATCTTCACATGGGGATAGAGAAGGGAGACTCTCCAGGGAAGAAAATTGTAATCCAGCCCAGAGGAAGATGAGGATGCTGATGGCGGGCTGTTTGGTGTGCTGCTGAACTCCCCAAAGCTTTCCAGCTGCCATGGTGCACACGAGGAGTCAGTCCACTTCATATGCGAACAGGTTGCTGATGCACCTGCATTGTACCTGGGTGAAGTCTAGGGCAGAATGCGCGGAACCGAGCCCGGAGCGGCTGACTGCTCCACAGCTCCGATGGCACAGACTACCCCCACGTCTGTGCCCCTAACCCCTCAAACTCGGCGGAAGGCATATTGCTGCTTCCCTTGTTCCCCCACACCCACATTTTTGGCAGTATTGCTACTGTTAAACTCGGAGTTATCTTTGAAGAATAAGCGAATGCATTGCTGAAAACAGTCCTGTCACCACATTTGCTGAGTTCCTTCAATATATTTTAGACTGTTCATATATTTGACAAGTAGTTGCCAAAATAGGTTATATGTCACTGACCTTTATCAAAGTCTGTTTTTTTCCGAGCCTTGTCTCACAGTTTCCTCCTGTAAAGACCTTCAGGGAAGATAATTGCTCCAAAACCTAATTGCCTTCTCTGGTGTTCTTTCTGGACTTCTGCAAGACAGAGGAAACCTACTTTTATTTGTTCTTCAAACAGGCCTGAGCTCCTCAGTCTGGAGACAAGAGGGGAGGTACCCCAGTTCTGTGGGTTCGTTTCCTCCCTTCCTCCCGAGCTGTGGTTTCAGTGCATTGTTACTTTCATTCTGGACTGTTTCTGTGCAGATCTTATGGAGGAAATAATAATTTTATAATCCAGTATGTGGTGTTATATTAAGTATAAACATGAGCAATAGGAGTAATGGATCGTGCCTATGAGTTCATGTGGAAGTACCGCATTATTATTGCTAATGTTATGCAACCTGAATCTAATTTTTCCTAGCTGATTAATCACAACTATTCAGTATTTCAATCTAAATCAATCTTTGAATCACAAAGAAGCAAAGATTAATGTTGTTTTAACAAAGCTCCTCTTTTTAATTCAACTGTACGATAGATTCTGAGTCCATCAGTGCCTAGCACGTTTTTATCCAAGCGATGAGCTACTCGTTTGCTGAGGTGTATTGATAGCTATTAAATATGAACACAGTTATTAATGGTACTGAATCATATCAGGGTTTCATGTAAATGGTGGTTGTCAGAAAAGAGAGAATTCCTGTGGTGTTACAAAAGGGTTTCTTTCTTTAGTCTAATTTTGCTTTTGGAGAAGGCTCTTT
>NW_010412260.1:47847-48064 GCF_000710305.1 Buceros rhinoceros silvestris
CGTGTGACATGATCGTAAGTGTGGAGTGTGATGCTTTTTTTGCTTAATATTTACGAGCAGGTTTGAATTTATAACACTTTGTGAGGACTAAATCTTTCTCTTACCCTGATTTAGAGGGAAGCTGTTGTTTGCACCTGTTTGGTTGCCTGTTACGCAGGTAAGGTGTGCGTGATGCTCTACCGACCAGATGTCCTGGAGAGCTCTGCTTTTACAGCAG
>NW_010412260.1:48092-48699 GCF_000710305.1 Buceros rhinoceros silvestris
TGATGAAACGTCACATGGTCTTACTGTGTGAAAGGATGTAAATCTGCCTTCCAAGATTACTTCGCTTACATAGAATTACTTGATTTTTGAAAGTAAATCCCAAACTATGTTTAATTATATTTGCAAAGTTCTAAAATAAATTGGTGTATTTCCATAGGAAAACAAACACTGAAAATTTTTTGACCAGACTTAATCCTTGGAAAGATCTGAAAATTCTTTTGTTGAGTCCTCGCAGAAGCATCTCTAAGCATTTACAGAGAATTCCATTGGGCAGTGGAGAATGACTTCACTAATTATAATAATATACCATCTTAATTTATCAGAAGTATACAAATGCCTTTTCATTTTCAACTGCAAGGAAGTCAAAAGCGCATCTCCCTAAGAATCTGCTGCACTTAGCTTAAGGCAATTTCTGCCTTTCATTTCAGTTGTAAATTTTAGATGTTTAAGTATAAATTGTCACTTATCCGCTTGATGATAGTGTGAGGGTCTGATTCCCCTGCTTTATCTGAGCCCATTCCATGCAAGTGAAAATAGGTAAGGAGGAGGAAAGCAGGGCTGGGAGAAAGGAGAGTAGGATTTTATTTTTTCTTTGCCCAGTCCCCCT